>NW_025890894.1:0-15275 GCF_002878395.1 Capsicum annuum
TTAATAAACGTTAATTAATCAAGAGGCTAACTTGGGATTATTACGTGCTACTTGTTGTCCAATATATTTGCGTTTCGAGTCCTAGGCAACATAGCTTTCTTTTAGTTTAGAACACAAATCCAAAATAATAAAGTTCAATACCTCTTGGACGATAGTTGGGACGATAAGTATTACTAAAAATGTTAGTTTTGTCCTTGTCATAGAACGCCCTTAGACTTGACATCCAGCCTTGACGGGGTGGGACGGGTAGCCCTTTTCGGAAATGATGATCCCAACAAATATTAACGGTGAGGCTAATGACATTATTACTTGTCTAAGAGTTCGGCCTTTGGGTCGGATGATGATTAACAAGTTGGGTTTCTGATCCTAATAAAGCCAAAACATCTCTTTGTTTGACTCGGACGATTTCTTTTAGTCTTTTTATTTATTTTACATATTTATCTAGGGTAGCTAGTTTATTATAAAGCAGTCCCCTTTTTATTATAAATTATGTCGTTTCTTTCTCCTCGCTTATCTTATTTCTATGTTTCATATTTATTTTATCACTTAGATAATCGACAATTAGCATTAACAAATGACATGTGTTTGCTTATTAATTATATTATCGCTTAGCTAAATAGTAAATTAATAATAAAAGAAGCGACCTTTATTTGATCACATAGAATCCCCATGTAAAGTATGAATTTGGCTGGGAACCACCTTTGTGGACCTTGAAAGGTGCCTAACACCTTCCTTTTGAGGTAATTTGAACCCTTACCCGAACTCTGGTGAACTAAGACAAAACGACAAAATATGTTCATAGTAGCCTAGACCAGTGCCCTAATGCACCTTAATACGTTAGGTGGTGACTCTTCACACCCTTCGTTTCAGACGCAATCCCAAGAGATTTGTCGAGTCAAATCCCGCCTTCCGCGAGGAAAATGGGGCGCGAAAATTAGTTTCTACCCTTAACATGCATTTTGTATCATCATTTACTACTCATCGCAATCTGAAAGAGTTAAGCCATAACCTACCTGGAAAGTCAAAATCGGTTTGCTATACTTGAACCTGCAATCTTACTTTTCAAATCTGCTAACAAAGTCAAATTTTTCAGTCGAGGTCGTTTAGATCAAATGTGGGACCCACACCTATAGTTTTAATTTTCCAACTTTCCGACCAATAGGTCGAAATGAGCTTGGTTGCACCGGGACCCAAACCAAAGGTCTACCTAGCCTAAAATCAATTTTTTAGAGCTGCTGGTGCAATCTATTCGTCTATCCGTTGCACGAATCATAAGATATCCACATATGTCCAAAATAAGGCTCTCGAAGCCATCAAAAACCACAATATTGCATAAATGATACCAAAATGAATCGAAAATCATGTCAATCACTCCCACACCTCAGAAATATTATAATACAACTGCAGGGAGGCAGTCAAATCACACAAAATCATAAATTTCACATATTTTATCAAATGTTTAGATCGTTACATCATCCACTACTAAAAATACAGTTCGTCCTCAAACTAACGCAAAAGAAATACCAGAATCAACAAAGAGCTGGGGGATAAAAACTATGCATATCAGACTCCACCTCCCAAGTAGCTTTATCTACAGATCGATGTCGCCACTAAACCTTAACCACAAGAATAACTCTAGAGTACAAACGCCTAACATCCCTAACCAAAATGGAAACTGGCTCCTCAACAAAGGATACCCACTCATCTTACTGAACCGACTCCTAAAGAATGACATGAGACTCATCTGGAATATAACGACGAAGCATAGAAACATGAAAAATTGGATGAACAGTTGATACATTAGGGACCAAAGCCAACTTATAAGCCACATCACAAGTGGTCCAAAAAATCTCAAATAGACCAATATACCTGGGGCTAAGCTTGCCCTTCTTCCCACATCTCATCAGACGCTTCATGGGTGAAATTCGAAGGAAAATACGATTACCAACACCACATCTCAAGGCATGAAGTCTATGATCAGCATAGCACTTCTGCCTACTCTGAGCTGCTCGAAGTCTATCCTTAATGACCTAGACTCTATCTAAAGACTCACAAAGGAAGTCCATACCTTGAGGTCTTACCTCTAAAACATCAAACCAACCTATCGGGGAGCGACAACGCCTACTATACAATGCCTCAAAAGGAGCTATATTAATACTGGGATGGTAGCTATTACTATATACAAACTCTGCTAAAGCCAAATGCTGCTCCTACTGGCCACCAAAATCCATCAAGCATGCACGAAATATATCCTCCGAAACCTGGATAGTCCGTTATATCTGGCCATTAATCTGGGCGTGAAACTCTGTGCTAAGATCATCCCAAGTACCCAACTCATCCTGAAAAACCTTCCAAAAGTGAGATGTGAACACAGGACCTCAATCTGAAATAATGGACACTGGCATACCATGAAGACGCACAATCTCACGAATGTAGATACGGGCCAACTCTCGGTACTGAATAAGATCTGAATTGTAATAAAATGAGCTAACTTTATCAATCAATCCACAATGACCCAAACACTGTCAGAACTATTCGACATGAGATGTACGAGGCAAACCAGTCATAAAGTCTATGGTGATCCGTTCCCACTTCCACTCGAAAATGGGTAACCTCTGAAGCAACCCACCAAGCCTCATATGCTCGACCGTTACCTGCTGACAACATACGTAATGATTCATAAAATCTGCCATATCACACCTGGATGGATAGAATATATGGAACAATGGGCCTCCTCTAAGATCAACCTAATCCAATCACCACTCTTGGCACACAAACTCAACCTCTAATCCGTAAAACTCCATCTGAATCAAGTGAGGCTTCCTTAGCCTCCCCACTCAATACCTTATCTCGAATCGACCTCAAACCAACATCATCAAACTGATGAGCTCAAATCTGCTCCATCAAAGAAGATCTAGCATCCACAAATGCCAAAACACGCCTCGGTGTTGAAATATCAAGCCTAACTATCTAGTTAACTAAAAACTGAATCTCTAAGGCCAAAAGCCTCTCTTGGGTCAAAAGATGCACCAAGCTACCCGTGCTAGTTGACTTCTAGATCAAGACATCCACAACCACATTAGCCTTACTTGAATGATAGAGAATAGCCAAGTCATAATCCTTAAGAAACTCAAGCCAATGGTGCTGCCTTACATTAAGATCTCATGGGGGTAAAGATGTACTGAAGGCTACGATGATCTGAGAAGATCTCACAATGGTGATAACTGGACCGCAAATCAATATTCAAAAATACCATAGCACCCTGAAGATGATCAAACAAATCATTGATGTGAGAAAGAGGATACTTATTCTTAACCGTCACCTTATTCAACTATCGATAATCAATTCACATCCGCATAGACCCATCATTTTTTTTCACAAACAAGACAAGGCATACCCTAAGGTGAAATACTAGGTCAAATAAATCTCTTATCCAACAACTCCTGCAACTGATTCTTCAATTCCTTTAACTCTGTTGGGGCTATCCTATAAGAAGGAATAGAAATGGACTTGGTGACCGACTCAACATCAATAATAAAATCAATATCTCGATCTAAAGGCATACTAGGCAAGTCCGTAGGGAACACCTCCATAAACTCACGGACAACACGAATAGAATCCAAGGAAGGAGGCAAAACAACACTGGTGTCACGAATATGGTCAAGTAAGATAAACATCCCCTCTCAACCAATTTACGAGCTTGAACATAAGATATAATCCTCTTAGGACCCGAATAAAGTGCACCCTTTCAAGCTATCCTTGTCACACCAGCCAAAGCTAAAGTTACAGTCTTAGCAAAATAATCTAAGACAGCATGATAAGGTTAGAAAACAAAAATTTTATCCGCGCATCGCACGGGTATGTATATTAGTATATATATATATATATATATATAATAAAGTAAAGAAGTTAGCCTAAAATTAAGGCAAGTGGCATATTGAGAATTAGTCACTTGGTATTTTGGCAACAAAAATTATTTTGGTGATTATTTTGATGAATAGCCAATTAGTAATCAAACAACTTATATGAAAAAAATTACTATGACCAAAAAGTCATTCCAAAATAAAAAAATATTTCAACAGAGATGTCATTCCTTAAAATATGTGAACAGTTAATTTAAATAATATTATAAAAAGTAAATATTTATGATTTTACTAAAATTGAGTAAATCAAGAAAATATTATAAAAAATTAATTAATAAATAATAATCATGTAACTTATATGAATAAGATTATAATAATCAAAAAGTCATTTCAAAATTAAAAAAATATATATTATGAAAATGATGTTATCCCTCAAAAAATATACACGATTAATTTAAATAAGAATATTATTTAAAAAACATTTATGAGTTCACTACAATTTAGTAAATCAAGAAAGTATTACGAAAAATCAATTAGAGAATAACTAATTAATAATCAAGTAACTTATATGAAAAATATTATTATGACAAATGAGTCCTTCCAAAATTAAAAATATTATGAAAAAGATGTCATCACTCAAAATGTGTATATAATTAATTTAAATAACAATATTATTTTTTTAAAAAAAGAACATTTATGATTTGATTACAATTGAATAAATCAAGAAAGTATCAAGAAATATAAATTAAGAGAATAGCCAATTAGTAATCAAAGAACTTATATGAAAAAAAAAATACAATAATCAAAGAGTGATTCCAAAATTAAAAATATTATGAAAAAGATGTGATCACTCAAATGGTAACTTTGGACTGCAAAATGGAAGAAATTTATTTCAAGTAATTTTAGTTTAAAAATATGCATTTATATTTATTAGAAAAATTTTCATTCTATATATTATAAGTAATCTATATTTAAAACAATATGCATTCGTATTTAATAAAAGGATTTTCATAATTAAGAATAACTATCAATAAGTAATTATACTATCATTCTATATTAGGAAATAAATAAATGATAGTCTTGAATTTAAAGGAGGTAGATTGAAAAATAAATAAATATTAAATTTTTTTTTAAAATGACTATTACTACACAGAAAAGATTGCATAATGTTTGTTGAAAATAACTACTAAAATTACATAGTCCTAATTAATATTTGAAGTCAAATAAAATTTTGCCTTACAAAGTTATTCTTTAATTGACCAATTATATAACCTTATATATGTCTGTAAGAATAATTTTGGATTTTACAATAATCCAATTTGAAAAAGATACTTTGTGTTGATGAACAAAAATTAATTAAAAAATATTAAATTATCTTATATCATAATTTAAACGTGCAGATCAATAAAATGAATTAGGAATAAATATTTCTTAATAATAAAAATATCAATAAAAATTTATAATAATTTTTGTATGATGAAATATAGTTGTGAGTTACTAATAAATTAGAATAAATGAATTTGAAGTGTTTCATAAAATGAATATTTATATGACAAAAAGTATTTATGATTTCATTCAATGTAAGTCAATTAAGGAAGCATGAAAAAATTGATTGAGAAATATAAATAGAAAATAAATAATCAATTAAAAATTATTTACATATACATGGAAAATAATATTGTACCAACTGCAATTAATCTAGAAGTTCTAATACCATAACAATAAAATGAATTAGTAAATAGTAATCATGTAACTTATATGAATAAGATTATAATCATCAAAAAGTTATTTCAAAATTAAAAAAAATATTATGAAAAATATTTTATCCCTCAAAAAATATACACAATTTATTTAAATAATAATATTATTTAAGAAACATTTATGATTTCACTACAATTCAGTAAATTAAGAAAGTATTACAAAAATATCAATGAAAGAATAACTAATTAATAATCAAGTAACTTATATGAAAAAGATTATTATGACAAATGAGTCCTTCCAAAATTAAAAATATTATGAAAATGATTTCATGTGTATATAATTAATTTAAGTAACAATACTATATAAAAAGAACATTTATGATTTGATTATAATTGACTAAATCAAGAAAGTATCAAGAAATATCAATTAAAAGAATAACCAATTATGAATCAAACAACTTATATGGAAAAAATATAATAATCAAAGAGTTATTCCAAAATTAAAAATATTATGAAAAAGATGTAATCACTCAAATGGTAACTTTGGACTACAAAATGGAAGAAATTTATTTCAAGAATTTTCATTTTAAAAATATGCATTCATATTTATTGAAAGAATTTTCATTCGATATATTTTAATAATTTATATTTAAAATCATATGCATTCATATTCAATGAAAAGATTTTCATAATTAAGAATAACTATCAGTGACTAATTACACTATCATTCTATACTAGAAAATAAATAAATGATAGTCTTGAATTTAAGAGGAGGGTCGATTGAAAAAAAAATATTGATTTTTCATAAAAATAAATATTACTACACAGAAAATATTGCATAATGTTTATAAAAAATTACTACTAAATTACATAGTCCTAATTAATATTCGAAATCAAATAAGATTTTGCTTTACAAAGTTATTCTTTAATTGACCAATTATATAACCTTATATATGTCTGTAAGAATAATTTTGAATTTTAAAATAATCAAATTTTAAAAAGATACTTCGTTTTGATGAACAAAAATTAATTAAAAAGATTAAATCATCTTATATAAAAATTTAAACGTGCAAATCAATAAAATGAATTTGGAATAAATATTTATTAATAATAAAAATATCAATAAGAATTTATAATAATTTTTATATGATGAAATGTAGGTGTGAGTTACTAATAAATTAGAATATATGCATTTGAAGTCTTTTATAAGATAAATATTTATATGACAAGAAGTATTTATGATTTCATTCAATGTAAGTCAATTAAGGAAGCATGACAAAATTTATTGAGAAATATAAATAGAAAATAAATAATCAATATACAATTATATATATATATATATATGAAAAAAATATTGTACCAACTGCAATTAATCTAGAAGTTCTAATGTCATAACAATTTACCACTATATAAGAAGGCTATACTCTGTAAAACCTAATTAATTTCCGTCATAACATGTTGGAGAAGATGAATTATGCATGTGATTTCTTCCACAACTTATCTTGTCATGATAATTGCTAAAATCTCAATTTACTGTGAATATTATTATAGAATAGATTTTTCTTGATTTATCAAGTTAACTAAATATACAGGTTATGTTGCATACTCATTTTATTTTTTACATGTTTGGTGAAAAATTTATGAGCCGGTATTCATGTACTTTATGTTTTATAAAAAAATATAACCTGTACTCTTTAAAAAATTAAGTTTGATCTTTTAATATGTCATACATTTTTAAAGACTTATAAAAAATTATCTTGATCAAAATGTGCAATGAGAATTTTAGCAATAACATAAAAATTTACAAGTTATACATTAAATATGAAGAAACTAATATTGCTATTAGATAGTTGATTTTCATGCATTGCAAATATTGTTGCTTTATATTTTAGTGAGATAATAATATGATTTCAAAAATTAAACTATGATACTAAATTACTAATCCATTATATTTTTATATATTAGGATTAACACTTGATTTGTCCATACTATAATTCTATATGTTATGATTAACAATTAATTTGTAAATTAAATTGTGTGATTTTAATAGTGTATTAAAAGTTTTGTGATATTGTATTAGGAATGATAGTTAAGTGACCTTAGTAGAAAAATGATAGTTGTATAACTATATGTGATATTTACCCGACACTAGGATTACTATCTCAAAAGCTATATACGAAAATTAAAATTTGGGTGAGTATCTCGTGGCTGATGCTCAATGGGCGATGCTCAAATTCAATAAATCAAATACTTATGGATATTGATTTTTTAAAATTCATTATATTTAAATTCTTACTGCAAATATCATTGTACTTTTATATAGCATATTGTACTAATGTGAAAGTAAAGGTCATTTGAAAAATTTTATAGAGTTAATTACGTTTTATAATTTAACATACCACATTCATCTTACAATTGTACAAATACGTTGAAGAATCATCACACTAAATAATAAAAGTAACTCCCACAATAAAGAAAGCTTACTGATAAATTCTAAATAATGGCTACAAATGACAATTATTATTAATGTATTCTATCATTTTATGGTATAAACGAATATATTCTATAAAAAAAATATTGTTTAAATTTGTCTTGAAATGTTAAACTTCATAGTGTTAGTTTTTAATTGTAAGCAATTTATTGTAGAAATGTTTTGCAGTTATAATTTCTTTGCTAATGTCCCGTGCATTCTCTTCATCTTCTCATTAAAGCAATCATTTATACTTCATTATTCATCTACATTTATCCTTTTGTTTCTTATTAACTCCCCCACCTGTTCTTTGTGCTTTTAAAATGATCATACAATATAATTTTAAAGTGATCATACAATATAAATAGAATTAATCTAATATCATTCATTCTTGTAATCAAATCCCTGCTTGTGCTTCATGAATCAAATAGCTACTGGATGAAGTTGGTCGAGACTCCAGAGAAAAGGTATGAGAATCTATAGTGTTCTTTATATTATTATTTATAGTATCAAAGTCAAGTTTATGAAGAAGTCTTTTGGAGATTGATTGTTTGTCAGAGAGGCTATCGAACAAGAGCTTAAAAAATTGTACACTAATTCTGTATTTTTTTTTTAGTCTATTTTCTTATTATTAATGTAAAAAATAGGTATGTATGTGAGAGTGCATGGATATGTTCTCTATATATAACTTGTATAATTTTAATGTTCATGATTTTTTGATTGTTCTAAATTTTATTTTTATTTAAGCAATAACTATTGTAATTTGATTGGTGCTACTTACTAATCAATCTTCAAACAAATACTATTGATGTCTTAAAAGAAATATTTATTAATTAATGAAATACATTATTATTTATGTATTTTTTACGATGCAAAAAACAATTTATATTATCTTTAACGATTTGCTTATTTCTTTTACTTTAATAGCAAAAAAGTATTTGATAGCAATAATATAAATATTTGGTTAATCATATTCATTTCAATAAATTAAAATAGTATATGTTTATAAGAATATCTATAATATCTTCATGTAATTCTTGATTGCAGTTGAGATCATGAAGCAATTATAATCTACCATTGTCTATGTTATGAGATCTACAATTATAATCTACCATTGTCATGTCGTGAGTTCTAAAGACACAACTAAGAATAATATTAAATATTTTTCTTAAAAAATCAATAAAAATTATGCAAAACGTAAGATACTTTCTTTTGATTTTTCTAATTACTAGTTTAGGTGTATGCACCTCGCGTGTGTACCTCACTTTATTGAGTTTAAATGTTACACTAAATAGGATATTTGTTTAAATAATAAAGATAAATACAATAATTAAATTCAATATTTTTTGGAGAATTTATTTAATTAAACCTAACCTTTACAAAAAAAAATCTCAAAATCGATCGACATTTATCTACCACTTGTAAACTTCAAAGAAATAATACGATGGTAGAGACATCAAAACAATATAATTAAGTCTAGCCTTCACACAAAAATTTGCTCAAAATTGTCCGACACTCATCTACCACTTGTAAACTATAACAAAATAATATGACATACACATAGAATTAGGACTTTTTTCCTCACATAAAACCTATGTAACACTAATTTTTGGAAAAAAGATATCTATACTAAATAATGTTCACTTTTTTGTCTTACCATATATTATAGGGGACATATTTTTCACGTATTCAAGAGAAAAGAAAACCTACCAATATTAATTCTCCATAATTTTTCCTCTTACCATAATTTAGCACTCCTTAATTTCAAGATTATAATTAATTATAAAATTAATAAAATAATAATTGGAGGAAAAATATGAAAAAATAATTTTGTCTATCGCAAAGTCTTTTAATGAAGAAAAAAAGTTCAAACAATATTTATAAGGAGCTTCACCAAAAAAGGAAAGAAACGGGTGTTTTATATTTGAAAATAATTTAATTGTAGGAAAATATTAGTATATTTATTTTGAAAAACAAACTAAATAGGAGACCACAAAACATCCAAATTTGGAGAAGTTAAAAAATGGAAAAAAAAAAAGTTGGAAAGACCAACAATGAAATTTTAGTGTTAAAAAATGGAAAAAAATAGTGGTTTCTTTGGTGAAAGAAATGGGTGATTTACATTCTCAAAAAAAAAAAAAAGAAATGGGTGTTTTATATTTGGAAAGAATTTAATTGTAGCAAAATTTTAGTATATTTATTTTGAAAATTTTTATTGTACGGAAAACGGGAAAAAGACGATTTTGTCTAAAGCGGACTATTTTAATGAAGGGTAAAAAATTCAAATTAAGGGTATTCACACTTTTAATATATTATTATTATTATTATTATTATTATTATTATTATTATTATTATTATTATATAAATTATAGATTTGCTTCTCTCTCTGTCTCTCTCTCTTTTGAAATGCGTCTTTTTATTTGTAAAATGATGCAAATACTAAAACAACAATAATTTTAGAGATATCAAAAAGTTAGAATTAAAAAATAAAGATTTGTAAGCTTATGTTTATTAGAATAAAGGTAGGATATACAGAGGAAGGAAAATAAAAAAGTAATAAAAAAATATAAACAAATACTATAACAGAGGATAGAGACAAAATTAACAATAGAAAATAATTTAGATGAAGATGAAAAGTTAAAAGAGACAAAGCTAAATATGAACTATGAAAGGATAAAATGTCAAAAAAGATGTAGAACTGAAGAAGAATTATATGAATAAAAGCTTAACGTTTAATGAAAGCAAGAAAAAAATTAAATCCTTGAATACATATATTTGAATTGTATTAAGTTAAAAAAATTGTGTATTAACCTCTTGATATATGAAACTTTTCTTACTAATTCTTATTTTTTAAAAAATATAAAGATCATAAAATTTAAGGACTAATAATAAATTAGATCAAGATCTTTTTAGAATATTAAACGTTCAATATTTTTAAAAATTATTTTATTAATTTAATAATATATTTTATTATTGAGCGAAGCACGGTCAAGTTATCTAGTTTTTATATAAATAACAAAAGTGAAATAAAAAAAATCCTATTTATGAAATGATGCAATAATTAGGCTCTTTCTATATTAATTATATAAAGTATGTACTGCTGTAATGACCTAAAATATTGATGAAATACTTGAAATTTATGATTTTGTGTGATTTGACTATTTACCTCTCTCCATAGTTGCATTATGGTATTTCTGAGGTGTGGAAGTGATTGACATGATTTTTTATGCATTTTGATACCATTTATGCGATATTGTGATTTTTGATGGCTTCAAGAGCCTTATTTTAGACTTATGGGGATGTCGTTTGATCCATGAGATGGATGGCCGAACGGACTGCATCAGTAGCTCCGAAATATCGATTTTAGGCTAGGTAAATCTTTGATTCGGGTACCGATGCACCCGAGCTCATTTCGACCTATTGATTGGAAAGTTGAAAAATTGAATATATAGGCGTGGGACCCATATTTGATCGAAACGACCTCGGATCAAAAATCCGACTTCGCTAGTAGATCCAAAATAGTGCTCTAGGGTGTTAGCATATTTGGTATGATTTTACGGCTTTTAAATCTCATTTCGACCCTCGAATTGGAAAATTATGATTTCGAATTTCGGGGGTCAACTTTGTGAAAACGATGTTTTTATGAAAAATCTGATATGAAATGTCAAATTTAGTATGCTTGCATAGTTCATTTGCATGTATCGGACTCCAAACGAGTACTGGCCACCCCCATCAAAGTTCGAATTAGACTAAAAAACAGTTTTTTTGCAAAAGCTGTGCAGAAAAATCTGCACTATTTATACCAGTTTTTGGGCCTATTTTGCTCATTTTTCATCTTGTCTCTTGAGAGTTAAACCCTAGTGTGGGAGCTTAAAAGTGAAACTTGTGGGAGCTTGTATAGCTAGATTAACATCTATTTCTTATTTTTATTATGGATTTAAGGTAAGAATTCACCTTTTTCTTAGTAATTTCTTGATTAATTTTTCAAAACACCAAAAATCTTAGGGCTTGATTTTAAACCGCAATTTTACTTCTTTTCACTTGAATAATATTTTTATCTTATAATTACTAATTTTTCATCAATTTAACCCTTAAAACAACTTCGATTCTTAATTTTAGCCCGAATTTCAAAGATTTTACCAGATGTAGACACATGATTTTGACCCTCCCCGAGTTTAATATATATATTTTTCGATATTAAATTTTTATAGTTGATCTAATATTATTTAAATTATTATTTTTATTACAATAAATTTGTAGTTAAAAAATAAAGTTAATTTTTAGATGTTTTATGTTTATTTTATTCTAATTTTTTAAAAATAATACAAAAATTTTAAAAAAATATTTTCTTTTTAAATTTTAAACAAACAAGTTAGTAGTTTTAGTACTATCTTAATTATATTTATTTTTAACTATTTTTTAACTTTTAATGTATTTTCTTAAATATAAAAATTAATTAGTTATCATTATATTATTATTATTATTATTATTTATTTATTTATTTATTTATTGTTTATATTTGTATTATTACTATCTTCTAGAAAAAAAAAGAGAAAAAAAATGTAAGAAAGAAAAAGAAAAATATTTAAATTTTAAATCTCCCCTTATCTAATCTCTACCCAACTGTCCCCCCTAAGACATCCCCCTATTTATGGACTCTTCCTATCACACTTACACTATTGTACACATACTGCATCACACCTTGATCAGATAACAGAGACTAGATCATCAGATACGGCATAAGAAAACAAAAAAAAAAAAAACTACGTACATTGATCAGAAAGAAACAAATAGAAAAATCAGAGAGAAAATAGAGTAAAAACCAGAAAAAGAAAACAAAGAAAAGCAAGAGTGGCAAATCGAGTTTCAGATCTCCGTTGAGTTTTTCGGTGAAGGCATCCTTGTTTCTACTTTAGTTATCCTATCATACAGGTTCTTGTTCGATCTAGTACTATTTATTTTATAAGTTGTATTGTGAACCAAAATCATGATCAAAGTTAATTTAAAAAATATAATCATAAGTAGTTTGTAAGTGATTTTCAATTGCTATGTTGTGATTTGTTTGCTTACTATGTTTTGTGGTTGGTTTTGTTAATTATAAACATTACAGTGTTTCTTTTTTTTTTTTTGGATAAAATAAAATGCATCGTTTCCTTTTTAAAAAAATATATCAACTTATCATTTTGACATTTTTAATTTTGTTTTTAGTGGATTATGAAAGTTTCATTGTATAATTAAAAATAGTGGTTCAAGAGTTATAAAAAAAGGCACATGCATACGCTAAAGGAAATCATGCAGACATAGATTTACATAATAAAAACAAAGAGAAAGAAGATTAAAAAAAAAGGGCTAAAGAAGTGAAAGGCTTAGAAACAGAAGGTGAAATAGTAGAAAACAGTAATATAAAAAAAAAATAGAGTTTTAAAAATAATTATATATGCAGAAAACTAGCATTTTTAAAGGTTGTGGTATAAAGTTTGAATATTACGTTCTTAATCTAAGTTTTCATTGACTATTGCGTAGGCTCCTATTCGATTCTTCTTCATTATTATTATTATTATTATTATTATTATTATTATTATTATTATTATTATTATTATTACTATTATTATTATTATTATTATTATTTATGAACTAAAATATGAATAAAACTATCTGAGCATTTTCATGTATCATGTAGTAAGTAGAATTAATTATTTACATGATAGTATTGTAAGTTCTGTATCTTAACTTTTTAAGCTTATTTATTTGTTTCGAAATTTGAGAGTTAGTTAAAATGATTGTTGACAAAAAGTAAGGCTGATGAATATCTTAATTAGATCATTTGTGAATACTGTTAATTTAATTTATTTTTATATATATTATTTTGTGTATTTAAGCGGCGGTTAATTTGAATTAATGTACTGATAATGGTGTTTTATTAGAACTAGGAAGTTAAAAAACGGAATAAGGCTAATATATCATCTTAGAGTTTAAGTCAAAGTTAACTATTGTCTTTTTGCTTTTAGATTAATTAAAAAAAATAGCTACAAATCTTCCTCAATTAAAAAACTTCTTTTTCGTCTTTAGTGTTTTTTGTTTTGTAGTATTTTTTTTTTTTGCTTTTACGGAATTTTGGTTTTAATATTATAATTACTTTTTACATGTTTGTCAAGTAACACATAGTGTGAATATATATTAGAAAGAAATTTGGCTTTAACTAATATTTACTGTCAAATAGTGTGAAGATAAGACTGATGAAACTGCAGATTTATTCTAAACTTCATCGCGTAAAAAAAAGAGAAAGAGGAAAAACCAATTGTAAAGATGCGAGGCGAGTTGTGGGTTAATCCAAAACTTGCTGTAACTTGTAGTAAATTTGAAAAAAGAGTGAAGAGAGTAAGAATGAATAAGAAAATTGTCTCGCATCTTCAAAAGACGAATCCATATCTTTTAACGCTAGATAAACTTTAGACACGTTTAACACGTCTCTATTAAGAATGCGGCATACACATCTTTCTGAGATGTTTAAAAATAATTCGAGGATACGACGTTGCACCTCAACAAAGATCCTACCTAAATTTAATTTTCACTAACTTAATACAAGAGGTATGGACAAACATTTTCGGTATAATTAAAAATGAGCGAATCAGGCCTGCTAACATAGTTTATCCAAAATAGTTTAAGTCAAGTAATAGTCAATAAAAGCGACCGTTCTAGAACCACGGGATTCGAGGGGTGCCTCACACCTTCCTCTCGGTCAATAGAATTTCTTACCCAGTCTTCTGTTTTCGCAGACCATAATAAAGAGTAATTTTCTTTTGATTAGGGATTCAAAAAGGTGACTTGGAACACCATAACTCAATTTCAAGTGGAGACTCTATAAATAAAATAATCCCTATTCAAAATCGTCACTTTAATTAAAAAAACTCTTCGGCTCGATCCTCCGAGCGAAAAAGGGGGGTGACATCTCTGGCAACTTTGCTGGGGACTAATAAGAATTTGAGCTTTTTATATTGACTTATACTTGCTTTAATTATTGTTGATATTATGTTTATTGGCCTTATGTGCTACTTGTCGCTTATTTAAAGCTTTGATATTGATTGAATTGTATTACATACAGTCTTCTCTTGCGCACCCCTTCTGAGTCTCTGAAATAGGATAGAAGGAATACAACATATGCATCCTACTTTATTTTTGAGATAAGTCGTAGTGTCAAGGCACCTGGTGAAGGATTATAGTCACACATATTAAGAGGGGTTC
>NW_025890895.1:0-4930 GCF_002878395.1 Capsicum annuum
CCCTACCTACCCTACCCCACTACCACACAATTCTCACCATCACTCTCAATTTACAGAGTATATACACCCACACAAATCACGCCAAAAGGGGGGGAGCACACACTCATTGACCTTCTTCTTCATGGGCACATACACAAGAACATTTCATTCTTCAATTCTCCAC
Source organism: Capsicum annuum (assembly GCF_002878395.1). NCBI lineage: Eukaryota > Viridiplantae > Streptophyta > Magnoliopsida > Solanales > Solanaceae > Capsicum > Capsicum annuum. The sequence continues at coordinate 164 of NW_025890895.1, forward strand.
ACATATACACTCATTCGCACAAAATTCATACCCCCACCACTAACAAAATTAAACACTCACACCTTATATACACAGATCCACGGATAGAACCCCACACCAAAAGCTCACTATCTATACCCAATACACTACACCGATACTTATACATCATACACATAGTAATGGATTAAGGGGGATCTCACTGGAACTCTCAATTTTTTTCGAACCACAAGAATAATCTATACACACGCACAGAAACTGAGAGGCAGAGAGGAGAAGATATGAGGGAAATAATAAAAACAGTGAGAACGAGAGAGAAAATAGTGAAATCTTAAGAGAGGAGGCGAAAAAAATAATATTAAGAAAGATGAGAGAGATCGGGACGAGGAGAGAGATTCTGGCTTCTTCGAGCTTTTTCGGCAAAAATATCACTGGAATCGCTATCCAGGTGGTCAACTTAACCGATTCAGTCAAGAAATCCTCCCCCCTAACTCTCCTTATTTTTCTTGATTGTTTGAAGTAAACCTTGCTGGCAAATGCTAAATTCGCTAAAATTCACCTCGTTCCCATTGATGTTCGTCGCATCAGAATTCGCTAAAGTTCCAGCCATATATTCCTTGATTTCTTTATTAATTTTGGTCTGCGGTCAATTACTGTCCTTAGTAATTTCTGGGTTTCGAATTTGATTTTTTGGAAAGTTGGTGGATCCGAGTTGTGAGTTCGTTTATTGAGGTTCTGCTCAGGATATTCAGACGTGGTCTTCGTCTTTTAACTCAATTAATATTTGAGTTTGAAAGCCATGAATCGAGACCAATTCTATTCTCCCTCTTTTTATTTCATTGTTTACTATATTTGGTGTATTGGATTGAATATCGTGTGTTTTGTTTGATCTTAGTTGGTGATGAATGCGTATTTATTTTGATTCGTGGTTGGTTCATTTGATTATGATTTGCATGGTGAAATGGTATCTCCTTTGAGAATTAAAATTGGTTGTTTGGGGCGGAATTGAGAAGTTGATAAAAAATGAATTTTGGTGGGTCTGATTCATCGGTTATTGTTTGACTTGAAATGGATGATTAATCAAAATCGATAGTATCACTGTTTTAGATCGAATTGAATAGGCAAAGAGTAAGTTCGGGTAGGCAAAAGTAGAACTTGTGATTTTGAATGACGAAAATGTTTGTTGAATGGTTTTGATTTTATGAATTCGATTCAAGTGTATTTATTTGGCCAGAGAATGCCCTGAGGTTTTATGTACTTATTCATTGGAGAATGCCCTGAGGCATATTGTATTCGAAGGACGTTCGCGATGAAGGCCCGAGGCGTCGGGTAAAGCATCGGTCTAGGATTAGTTTAGAATAGAATTTATATTTCCGCATTTTTCTATTTTTGGGACTGTATAATTTGGACTGGACATTATTTTGATTTTGAATTTTGTTTGATTTGTTTTTTTTGGTGTGTGTTTATGTGGTTTACACATTTGTGGTGTCTAATTAGCTGATACTCTCCATCACGCGGCCGTGGTCAAACCACGGGACCGAGGGGTGCCTAACACCTTCCCCTCGGTCAAAAGAATTTCTTAGCCGGAATATCTATTCGCGAATCAGTTTTAAAGAGTCAAAAACATTTTGAAAAGGACTTTCAAAGGTGACTTGACACACCCGATTATGTCAAGTGGCGACTCTGAGTTTTTGAATATAATGAATCTTTTTCGAAACAAATTTTTATTTTTTGTCACTTTAATAATAATAAAACCCTTTCGAAACTATAAAATGAATCTTTTTAGCTAAAAAAGGGGTGTGACAATGAAAACAAGAATAAGCAGATTCAGATTCCACAACAATAAGACAACGTTACAAGATTACAAAAGACAAAGGGATAGATAGTGATACATAATCTACTATAATGACTAAGAACCTAAGTGTAGATGACACAAAAAGACCCTTAATGATGATAGTAGGAACACCTACACTTTTCAAAGAGACACAAGAGAGGACCTCAATCTTTCAATCAACCCAAGTTCCAAGCAAACAAACAACAAAAGAGATTCCACCCTAATATTGTAACCTAGTTTCGGCCAAGCCTCAGAGAACCTGAGGGTTTCAAGTGTGTTCTACTATTTTCGACATTCAAAAACTAAGTGAATAAACCCTAACATGTTCCTTATATATTATAAAACAAATAGAAGTTAAAATAACCAAAAAGGCCCTTTAAAAATGGGTTGCCCCTCTAGTGTATGGGATGGGCTATTTTAGTGTGTATTTGGGCCTTTAATTACACTTCTCTTTCACATACACTTGGTTGCTTTCAATGCAAATCCACATAAGTCTATTTTCGTGATTATTCTCGTATCATCCACCCAACTGATAGAAGTTCCTAAAACTTCACTTTACAAAATTCCATCTCTTTCAAGAATCTTAGTTGCAAAACCCATTTCAAAAAGTAGAGAAAGGATTCAAATCAAATATCCTCAAATACTTATTTATAGTCAAATTCAAGGAAGGGGTAGATAATTTACCTCTTGAAATTCAACTTCCACTATAGATTTTATAAATCAAATTCTTGAAAATTTTTGAAACTTCCACAAAGCTCTTTGATATATATAGTCCGCAAGGATAAGAATATCCTCCCTACGATTATAATCTCCTTAATCCTCTTTTGATTGCAATTTTTGTTGAAGAAGAGAAGAAGAATTAAGGGGTCGTTCCTTGCTTCTAGAAATGCCTCCAAAGAAGTGCCCTTCTCTTAATTATATGTTTTCTTACTTTTTTCCCACTTAAGTACCATTTTGGGGAAATTATATATATAGTGGCATAGTGGCCCCCACCAACTCCCAAAGTTCAAACTTAACAAAAGAGTAAATAGACATCCCTTTAGAATTTTTTTTCCACAAAATGCAACTTGGAGAATAAATAATTGTTCATACAGTAGTACTCTTTATGAACTTATTATACTTGTCTATAGTATTAAACCTATATTCAAAAATTTTCTAACGTGTTACATTGTTGCTTGTATAAGATTGCAATGCCTTTTGCCTCTTGTGGTAATTCTGCAAAAGAATTATAAACTTGTAGTTAAAAATTCTGCCAAGGTATTTCCTTCTCTGAAAGTGTGAGTAATCTGCAGCTGTCCTCCCTTTATGTAGTTTTTTACTATCCAGATTAACATCAAAATATTCCATGGACATTCCCATTCTCTTCTCACTATCTTCATGAGAGCTTAGGAATCCGTTTCTAGAATGAGGGGTAACAAATCGTCAAAACAGTAATCACAAACCTCTTTCATAGCCACAGCTTCTGAAAATAAATTAGTGGTGTCTGCTATTTGCTTACATAAAACAACCTGTATGTCACCCTCATGGTTTCTAACACAGAAAGATATTGAACTTGGACCAAGGTTACCCTTAGAAGACCCATCCAAATAACATTTGAACCAATTTCTGCTAGGAAATTTCCAAAAAACCTGTGTAGTTCTCACTGCTAATCTATAATTTTGAAGTAAATCCACCAATAATGGCCCTTCTTGCGGTATTCCCTATATCAAAGGGTATAAAATAGTGGCCAAAAGTTGTAAATTTCTTGAAATGTCATATATAACACTCCTCCAATTAACCATCCCTCCATGATTTACCTTATTTCTTCCCTTCCACATATACCAACAAACCATTCCTGGGACAACACAGATGATTGGTTTTAATCTGTTTGTGCATTGTATATTCCACCATTTTTGATTATTTGATGGCATTGGAAAAAAGGTTCATCCACTCCTGAGCAAATAGCAAAATACCTCCAAATTCTTTGTGCAGCTTCACTTGTGACAAAAACATGTTGTACAATTTCTAAATGAGGTGATGAACAACTCTGCATCTTGACACTATATTGATACCACACCTTTATAACACTTCATCTATATGAATCTTAAAGAACCACAATCTCCAAAGAAAGAAATTGATTTTAAAAGGCACTTCCTTAGTCAAATATATTTCAAATCCCCAGAAGTGTCTTTTCTCTGCCTACACAATTGAAAAGCACTTGCCACAGTAAATTTACCTATAGATGTTGCCATACACCATGGAATATCCCATGGTGAAGCCTCCTTACTGATAAATATATTCTCTTGTACATGTTGGGCTATATCATAAGGCAATACATCTATCAACTTCTGAAAATTCCACCCGTTTTCATCCATCAGATGATTAATATCTTCTGATTCTTCCTTTATCTCAAAATCTGATTCTACTACATGGTACAAAGCCCCAAGTTTTGTCCAATTATCAAGCCAAATACTAGATGAACCAATAGTAGTTTCCCACCATATTTCCTGTTCCATGGAATCTCTAGCTTCTAGCATTCTCTTCTAAATTTCGGATCCTCCTTTCTATTGGACTAGTGCGGGAATAACCTTTTTGCAATACTTATTCCACATATAATATGTTCACAATGATCTTGTGGTTTTGAAAGTCCACCATATATTTAATACATGGCTTTAGAAATGTCAAAAAGGGATCTAAATCCCAATCCCTCTTCCTTCTTTGAATAACACATTTTATCCCAAGTAATCCAGTGTTTACTTTTACCCTCATCCTTACTACTCCATAAGAATCTGTTAAAGATTTTGTGTAGTTCATATAAAATCATCTTTAGAAGAACCACTCCAGACAACAGATATAACAGTATACTTTACAAAACGCTGCTAATTAGTATGGCCTTGCCACCATATGATAACAACTTACATTTCTAGTTTTGAAGCCTCCCTTTCACCTTCTTGATCAATTCATTGTAGTATGCTTTC
>NW_025890896.1:0-2212 GCF_002878395.1 Capsicum annuum
GATCATTCTGGGCATCTCATCTTGGTTGTCACTCATCACCAATTGGGTAGCCATGTGGAAGAATGACCACTAGACAAGACGATGCAGAAAACCTGCTATCCATCCTTGTACGCCTAGTGCGGCAGCATAATATTCCAGAAACTAGAATGTAACAACTTCTTTTGATAATTTTCTGCAGTGGTGAACTGATACATTTAGAGAAGGTAAATGAGACTACAAACTCAAACAAGAATAATTTGACCAAAAGGAAATATGTGTAAACAAAAGCATATAAAGAAGCTTGAAGGATCATGCAAGTTTATATTAGTCAAATAAACAGGTAGTATAAGAGGGGGAAGGGCAGGAGTGCATCTCATCAAGAAAGATCAAATGGGAGGAGAGAGAAAGACCGAGCTATGTGTGCATTCTTGTTTGCTGCTGCATCCCTATGATGTTGGTCCAGGGGAAAGTTCTAGTGGCACCTTCTTTTATTCAGTCGCTTGGTTATTTGGTATGTGCAGTCTAATTATTTATCTAATGATCTCCATGCATATTACTTAAATTGGTTGGTTGCTGCAGGCTCTCGCAGTACCTTGTTTGCAGCTACAGATCCTCAAATTTCCGAGTACTGTGAAATGCTGAAAGCAGATGATTGGCCAGTGTGTGCATACATTTCCCACGATTGTCGTCCCACAAATGCTTCTGAAGAAGCCCATAATGTTGAAACTTCTTACGAAGTCTGGGAGAAGACGCTGGAATTAGTTGGCCTTCCTTCAGATGCAGTAGAGAGGCTTATAGAAGGGGAAGAAATTATAAATCCCGATATGGAAATTCCCAGTAGTAACCCTTCCACCTGTCTATTGCTTAGTGCCTGTACTGGTTCGGACTGCATCTACTATCCACATAATTTGGCATTCAATAAAGTCGTCATACCTTCAATTCTCCTCTGCTCTTGATACACGTCATAGAAACCTGTATTACCTGATAGAAATTTTTGGCTTTTGCCTGTTTTCACGTGTAAAATTAACAACCAGATGTATCTTCTAATTCAGCTTCTAGACATGCAACTGATGACATATCAAGTGGCATGGAAGTTCTTGTGTTCTTGCATGAAGCCTGATGAAGGTCTGCATACGTGTTCTTACAAAAGTGACACTCTTTTGCTGCATGAATGAAGGTCTGCCTACGTGTTTCTTACAAAAGTGAAACTCTTTTGCTGCATGAATATGTTTCAGCGCGTCCATTACATGTTGTAAATAGGCAACTGTAGACAATTTTGCATATCATAGGGTTAATTTTGAACCTTTTTGTTATAGCGTTTTGTTTTATAATGATTTTGTTACCTGAGTTGGCATGGCAAATAATTGCAAATTCGTATTTTTGCAACGGCGAAAGCATTGTTATTTTGCCAACCACGAAAGCTATTTTGAACCTTTTCCCCAAGAAAAATTGGATTTCGCTGTCAAATGTTGACGACAAGTGTCAGGTGCAGCTGCTGCTAGGTGTGTTCACCTTTTAGGTAAAAATCAAATTAAATCAATTAAATAAATTGAACTTTTAAGTATTTTTTATTAGATTTATGTAATGTTGCTGTTTTATGTGGTAGTTTTACGGGTTATTTAGTTGGGAATAAGTTATTTTGGAATTAATTAATTCAGGATAGTTATTCCAACATAGATATGGATAACTTATCTCATATGGGTATAAATAGTGGGATAAATAATTTCAGGACTATCTAATGCCTCCAACCAAACGCATGATAAAATAATTTTATATTTTATTCTGAAATTATTATATTTTATACTTCACACCAAACAACTCTTTAGGATTTTAGTTTTTCTTTATGATGAATTGTTGTCTTTTTTTTTTTCTTTTGAATGAATTATTCCTTTTATTTTCATATATGGTTAACAACCGAACTCAAACGATAAATATATATATTATATTTAGTTTTGGTTTTGATCAATAATCGATTGAGTCGACCCGTGAACAGCCTAGTTGTTGCCTCGTTCTCAACTTATGCTTCATTTAACCTAATATTTGAGGTGGTTGGCGTTGCCCAGAGTTTCTTTGGGATCGTTTGACAGCGCATAAGGATAGTATTGAGTAGTGTGCATTAATAATATTAAGATTAATTATATTGGGATTGCTTCTTATCTGTGGATTGATTTGGTGTATTAAGCGCTATTCTGTTTTTCACCATGTGTATTCATGTATTAATAATCCTTATATT
>NW_025890897.1:0-2381 GCF_002878395.1 Capsicum annuum
GAGATATGATCATACCTGAAGATATTGAACAACAAGTTGAAATAACCATAATAGATATACCAGATTTTTATGCGAATAAAAGAATTATTGGAATATCCACAATTATCCAGGAATTAGCAAGCAACTACCTAAATGGAAATTCAATATGGAGTTATTATTCAAGAGACCAACTAATGATTTATTCAAATTCAAGAGAATTAAGACAAACAGATATGGAAGAAGTTAGACAATGGATTATGACATTGCTCAATCCAGAAAAACGACCAACTACCAGAGCAATTAAGAAAAAATTTATTTTAGACGAATTATTGACCAGATACTGTAAAATAATAGGGCATAAATATCCAGACCATTTATGTTCAAAATGTAATGGAGAAAATAATGTAATTCCAGAAGTTCATCTAGAATGAAAGAGGATAAGGATGCCAGCTAGAAGATAAAAATCTATAAAACAACACGGATCGATAGAGAAATAAAGCAGGAGACAAGAAGACAAGATATTAAAGTTACGAAAGCGACATATGAATTATTATATAACTTTGTGACATGTGAAATATTAGGTGATACGTAAAATATTATGTAAGCATTTATTAGCTTTTACTAGCCTTTTTGACTTTTTTTGGCAAAAAAGCCATTATTAGTTCTGTTTTTTTGTAGGATAGCTTTAAGATTTTCTTTTTGTAAAGTTACTTTAGTCTTTTATACTTTTGAAAAGATGACAAATGTAAAGTAGAAATAGTATAGAATAGTATACGTGTTTTCTCTTTTTAGGTTATAAATAGCAGAAGCATTTACTAAGTTAAGGCAAGACTTTCTACACAGAAAGCAAGTCTTCTTGTAAACAATAAAATTATCTCTCATATAATCAATAAAGATATTCAGTTTTACACTAAGCTATGGATGAACAAAACACAAATTTATCAAATCTACCAAAACAGGTATTTTCATTTATAATTATGAATAGCTAAATTCATAAATTCCTGACAATCATAAGTATAATAAAATAAGCTCATATTAGTTACTTTATAGTAGAATTATTTGAAGAATAGCATGTTAAGAAGTTTATTAGCAAAGTGAAAAGGGAGAAAAAAATCCTAGAACTATGCCATACTAAAGGTGAAACCGGTAAGACAAATAAGCCGGGATAGGGGAGTAACCAGAGTAGAGGCGCTGTTTAGGGGGAAAGTATCCAGATTACCATGCTAATAGTAACCGAAAAACATGTTATTTAAGAATAATCTAGTATATAGTGATCTAAAATGATCATATTTTGTTATGTATGTGATTGGAGGGAATATTTTGAAAAATAGCATCATGTGAAAATAAATACTTACCTAATGAAATGATAGATGAATTTAAGATACTTATTTTATATGTACTTAAGGATATAGAGATATTAGACATAAAGAAAATTATATGGGAAAAGGTATTTGATATTGAAGATGAAGAATTAGAAAATTGGATAGAAGATGAATTAGAACAAATACACTTAAATGACGATAGCTACTATTCATACCTAGATAATTACTATTCAGACGGATATTATATAGATTAAAAAGTGTTAGAATATATTAGAAGAATTAGAGAAAGAAAAAGTTGGCTATATGAAAAAATTAATGATAGAAATCAGCTTAGAAGAAAAAGAAGACAATTAAAAGAAAGACTACTTGGAATAAAGTTAACCTTAGAAAAAGGAGGTACAAATGATAATTTATATAATCCATATGGAAAATTATCTATACATGAACAACAAATGTTAATTGATCACATAGATAACATAGGATTACATATCAAATATTGCACAATTAGAATAAATTATTACACAAAAATTTATAAAATAACAACTACTATAAGGTAAAATGATAGAATATGAATACTTAAGAGCTTGGAGAATAGATATGGAACAAATAAAATTATTAGAAATAGTCATGGAAAAGAATTTAATAAAATATATTGAAACAAAAGATATGAAATATATAGAATATCTCCAAAATTGTATACGAGAACTACAAAAACGGAGAAAAACAGTAAATAAATATTACCACAAAGCATTTAACTAACCATGCAAAGTACCTACAAATTACCCAAGTTATCCGCACTATCCGTACCCCCCTACAATTGGTATCAAAGCATAAAATACAAAAGTAAATGAATATTACCACAAAGCATTTAACTAGCCATGCAAATTACTTACAAATTACCCAAGTTATCTGCACTATCTGCACCCCCTACAATAGAAATAGAATCATAATTTTAGTATATCACACTTTGAATCTAATAATTTACTATTTTGGAAAATGATTATAGTACACAATAAGAATAAATTTAAAACAAATTGGTAAATTTTCTCTTAGATTTTCTTAATTGAACAAGCAAAAGTG
>NW_025890898.1:0-4914 GCF_002878395.1 Capsicum annuum
TTTTTTTTTCACTTTATTAAAGTTATGTTGTTTGGCCATGAAAATTCCAAAAATTATTTCAAAATTGTTTTCTAGAAAGTGAAAGCAGATTTTTGTTGTTTTCACTATTTTTCAACTCTAATTTCAACTTTTATTATTATTACATATAACTTCAATTTTTAAATTTTTTACACAAAGCCCTCATAATGTTTAAATGTAAAGTCCTCGTAATGTTTAAAGTTTTAAGTGTTTAGTCACTGATGCAATCAATGATAATTTTTTTTTCATAATTATTGATTGAACAGAGATTAATACAAAAATATCTCCATCTTTCGACTGAGATTGCATCTAAGACATTTTTGCATTATCTTTCTTCAATTTTGTTTCAATTCTATCTTTCTTCAATTTTTGCATTTTTTTTATTATCTTTCTTCAATTTTTGCATTTCGATTGATTGAACATTTTTGCATTTTGCATTATCTTTCTTTAATTTTGCTTGAGTTAATTCTTGCAATTGAAAAAATTAAAAAGTTATTTGAGAACAAGCGAGGAACTAGTGAAGATCTTTCCAACTAAGTCCAAGGCGAGGACCCTTTAATTGATGATGCGTTTCGTCGTCAGCAAGTGGTGGCCGACAAGGCCCCTTTCCAACGAGTGAATTGTCCCATTCTCAAACTCTGGGACAACATCATTGAGTTTTTTATTTGCCTTAGTGAACTATTTTTAGGGGCTATCAGAAATAACCTGTCTATTTTATTTGAAATAGTGGTATGGTCTGCGCACACTTTATCCTCCTTAGACCCTTAGAAATACATTAGGTATGTTGTTGTAGACTTCTTGTTGAACTTTTTTTACAGCTTGACTGATAATTTGATTAGCCAATAGTATTTTTCTCACCACTCATCCTAGTAAATACACTATAAGCTTCCACAGTCTATTAATTATAATAAAGGAGGCTTGTCGGGATACTATTCATACTAGATGATGAGAGTAAAATCATACTTCTTAACAAAATCAAGATTGTAATGGTAAAGTGAACTACTAAACGTTCAAATAATTTTTATTGGTGTAATATATCATAAATTACAATACTTACAATTAAAATAATAAAATAAACCCAAAAAAAATATATTGTCACATATATCTTGCTCTCAAAATAAATAGAAAATGAGTTTAAGTCCTCGTTACACTTAGAAAAATTTTCAAGTTTTTAAGTCTAAGAGCACTCTATTAAAGGCTAATCCATGCATGATTTTTATGGGGTGTTACATATATCTTCTTTATTTTCATTCAAGTTATTATTTTGTGTAAAAAATTTCGTTCAAATATGAATTATTTTCAGTAAAATTGAAGCTTAGTGATCACTATTGTATTATTTTGTTGTAGTTTACAGGTCGTAGATGAATTTATAGGTGGTAGATGATTGTCGATCGACTTTAAAAAAAAATTAGGTATATGTTAGGTTTGATTGTATTATTTTTATATCTCTGTTTTAATTTTTCTTTTTTGTGTGTAAAGATAAAGTTTAGTTGTATTATTTTGATATCTCTATTGTCGTATTATTTTGTTATAGTTTACAAGTAATAGAAGAGTGTCGGACGGCTTTGAAGAAAATTTGTGTAAAGGTTATATTTAATTATATTGTTTTGATGTCTCTACCATCGTATTGTTTTGTTGCAGTTTACAAGTGATCAATGAATGTCGATAGATTTTGGGAATTTTTTTTGGTAAAGGTTAGGTTTAATTAAATAAATTCTCCAAAAAATGTTGAATTTAATTAGTGTATTCATCTTTATTATTTACACAAATATCCTATTTAGTGTAATATTTAAACTCACTAAAGTGAGGTACACGCGCGAGACGCGTACACCTAAATTAGTCAGAGATAAAAGTGACAGAAGAGAATATATTTTTCTATTGTATTGGACGAATTATTGCATCATAAATAACCTTTTTCTGGTGAACGCATAATAAATAACCACTAAACCATTAAATTAATGACAATAATTTTTTATCTTTTTAAAATAGGAAAAATTAAGAAAAATATCAAAAATTTAAGAAAAAAATATAAATGTCATCTTTGACTTTAGAGGCGTGCTAAAGTTGACTAAATCATTAAATTAAATTAAACCATTCAATTAAATAATGAGTGAATTTATTTTTCCTCAACTTTACTTAAAACAAATATTATTTACAATTATGAAACAAAACTATTAGAAAAAGAATAAAATTATATATTTTAATAAGAAAAAAATGTATATACAATTTGTCAAACTTATAGACATTTAATTTTATGTTATAGTTATAACGACTTTTTACTCTTCCATTCATTCTCTACGACAATATAATTTATCTACGAACATCACACATTAATCATAATTGCAAGACACCAGTATGAGTATGGAACACTCGATAGATTTGTTGTGTATTTCTAAAGTAGTTGTCATGTGACTTAGAAATTACGAGTTCAAGTCATGAAATTGCATAAGTGTCAGGTAAGGTTATATACAATAAATCTTTGTGATTCGGTCATTTCACGGATCTTTTATATAGCGAAAGTTTTAGAACACCAAACTGTTTTTCTTTCTTTTTAATTCATCAAGAAGAAGAAGCACCGGCAACGCGGGAAGAGCAATAACCATTTTTGAAGTTTGCCAATAGGCTAAGCCCCGTTAGGCCATAAAAATTACTTTTTTTCGGAGTTGGAGTTGGAGTTGAAGATGAAGTTGGAGTTGTGTTATGCTATGAATATAAATTGAAGTTGTTTTTGAAATTTTGTAAGAGAAGTGTGAGTGAAAATAAGTTTTACTTGTTTTCACTTTTGAAATAATTTTTTGAAATTGGAGTTGAAAAATTCATGGCCAAATAAAACGTGTTTTAACTTTTTTCACTAAAATGAAATAATTTTTTGAAAAAAAATTCTATGGCCAAACGGCTACAAATGTGAAATACTTTGAAAATGAATTATAAAAGAAAAATAAATAAAAATAAAAGGATACCAAAGAGAAACAGAAATATAACAACCCACATTATAAATAAAATTACGTTAATATTTAAAAATCACACCTAAGAAAATTTCTTTCATTTTTACATATCTTTAATTTAAAGTCATGAAATTTAATATTTTTTTAAAAAATTTAAATTTTATATCAAGCTAAAATCAAATAAATAAATTAAAACAAAGAAGATGCTACTTTCATTGTTGACGCAACTTTTCCTTTTTTCTTTCTCCTCTAACTATTCATTATTGATTTTATTTCACCTATAAAAATCAACAATAAAGTCAATGTCAATTTCACACAATAAATTTGGAAAAAAGAAATACATAGACTTTAAAAGTTTCAAACGAAATATGTAAATCTTATCATATACATCTAAAAGAATTTACTTTAAATTACTCTCAGTGTATTCATTCATTTTCTGTCATCACTAAAATTGCAATGAAAAAGTCAAAGAAATTATTAAATAAATATAAACTATAAAAGAGTAAATGAAAGAGAGGTTTGAGAGGGAAAAGACATCGTTTCCACTCCAAACTATACCTGAATAGTCGAAGTCACATCTAAACTATACTAGTGACCTATTACAAACCTAAACTATAAAAAAGTGAAACTATTTACACCCTATTAGGCTACCACCACTTGCATGTGGTGTAATGTTTTACACGTGCTGCCACGTCAGCACCACGTCAGTAAGAAGTATCATTTTTGTATAGTTAAGGTGTGTAATAGGTCACTTATATAGTTTAGGTGTGGATTTGACTTTTCGACTATAGTTTAGGGTGGAAATGATGTCTTTTTTCTTAATGTTTTTGGCCGTTTACTTTTGTTATTTAATAGTCTGGATGCGCCTAAAATAAGTGTAACACACGTGCCTTAGAATGGGGGGTCGCGGGGGGGTAATAATATCACTTTTTTATAGTTAAGGTGTGTAATAGGTCACTAGTATAGTTTAGGTGTGTCTTAGACTTTTCGGGTATAGTTTAAGGTGGAAACGATGTCTTTTCACCATTAATGTTTAAAAGAAAAAAGTCATTGTTTCCACCTTAAACTATATACAAAAAGTTTAGGTCACACTTAAATTATCATGGTGATCTATTATACACCTAAACTACTTAAAAAGAAAACTTTTTAACCCTAAAACTGATGTAAAAAAAACATAATTATTTAAATTAAAAAATGAGTCTAAAAACAAAAATAACGAAAAATTTAAAATTCCCCTCCCCACCCCCGCATTGCATCTCCCCTCCCCACCCCCAAACCATCATCTTCTTCATCACCCCCACCCCTAAACTCCAACCCCACCCATCCAACATATCTTCTTCGTCACTCTCACCCTAAACACTTCTAATCTATATTTGATATATTTTTCTATAACCACTTCTAACAGACCAGATTATTTTGAAATCTTCTTCTAATATATATTTCATATATTTTGTTATGCATAATAGATTTTATCTATTTTAATTTTATATTTTGAGCTAAGAGAGAAGAAAAATCAACTGCTTATGTATGTAACATAAAATATAATCTAATTTAAGGTCAAATTAAAAAAAAATAAAGTAATCAAATTACAATAAAAAAAATATGCATGGATGATTGGTTTGGGGGGGGGGGGGGGGGGGAAGGGGATTTTAAATATTTTTTGAGAATATAATGAAGAAATTATAATACACATATTACTATTTATAAATGTCAAGCCCCAAAATCTCATCGGGCCGGACTGGCACCCGAAGCCGAAAAGGCCCGGGAGAACCCGTTCAAATACCTGTACTTTCACTTACATGTCACCAAAAATTTGGACAGCACTTTGTTGCATATAGAAGGGTCTAATTACCTGTATCATCACAACACGCACAAATATATATATATATATATATATATATATATAATACTTGGCCGTCGGGGCCACCACATATACAAATATAACATCACT
>NW_025890899.1:0-7089 GCF_002878395.1 Capsicum annuum
ATTACTTGACATATATGAAAAGACATATTGAGTAACTCAATATGACAGGGTAATCAGTTACAATCAAGAGACATAATTGGAAAAGAAATATTTTAATTGAGATGAGAAACTTTTAGTATTAATGGAAGGATGTAAAATTTTGAATTCAAATAAAACAAAAAGACGAATTTAATTGAAAGATAGTTAAAATTAGATATTACTACTATATTGAAACTAATCCAACTAATTAAACAATCTTTGTATGAATTTCACTAATTATATTTTTGTATAATAGAAAATAGTTAACTGCCAATCTTGAAACAAATATTATCAAATGGGGAATATGGTAATATAGATGTAACCAATATGGGTTGTGGTGCAGTGAATGGGGCAGCTCCACCCTTAATCAGAGGTCGAGAGTTTGACCGTGAGTATGGAGAAAACTTTGTTGGGAGCGCTGCCACCTGCAACGCGCGATCCGGATTAGTTGGGGCTCCAATGAGGGCACCGGACACCAGATAGAAAATAAAAAATATATATAGATGTCATCCCTCAAAATATGCAAACAATATAAATAAAGATATCATATTAAAAAAAATATAATTTAATTACAACTGAGTAGATCAAGAAAGTATTACAAGAAAAATTTGTGAATTAATAATCAATTAGCAATCAAACAACTTATACAAAAAAAGTTTAATTGAAATTTTTTAACAAAATATTTTAACTTTAATCGTAAATATGTTTGACCTATTTTTGTAAAACAATAAATGAATGAATATAAGAAAATCCGTAATTAGGAAAGAAAATTATTGTTACCTTATTTGAGTGATTAGAAAATTATAAATATAATTAAATAATCAATTGACTATAGTCAAATTATAATTTTATGAGACATTTTTGAGAAATAAATCAGTAATTGAGAAAAAAATTAATTGTTACCTTTCTAAAATTCTTCCCCAAATTATAAAGGTAACTAATATCAAATTAATATAATCAAACTATAAAAATATGAGAAATTTATGGGATTGAATTTTTGAAATTATAAAGGTAACTAATATCAATTGTTTCCGTTTTTGAGTCCTTTATGTAATTGTACATTAATTAAATATAATCAAGATATTAAATTAGGACAGATTTATGGTAAGCATAAATTTATAATATTAATAATAATTTTTTTCATCAAATTAACTAGATTAAATTGATGTAAAAATTAGTTAATATTGAGAATTATTTTAACAGAAAATATATGTTAAGTTACGTAATTGATATATATATATATATATATATATATATATATATATATTGGTAAAAAACAACAACGAACATTGACTAATACTTTAGCCATAAATATATTTTAAAATTTACAACATTAAATTTAAGGAACTTGAGTTTATATATTATGATTATAAAATTGATTCTTATTAATTAAAATTAATTAGTTGATTGTATAGTCGTATTACAATTATGTCGTACATTATTTATTTAATGGAAATACATATAATTAATTAACTTATTTTGTGCAATCTACTATTAACTTATTAATTCAAATGAAATAATTTTTAAATGGTATGTTTGGACTATAAAAGAAAGGAGATTATTTTGGTGAAATTTTAAATTAATATGTATTAATCTATTTTAGTAGGATATTAGTCTTCAACAAGATCTCCACATTTAAATGGAGTAATTGTATGGCTTTAACATCTCTTATGTATTAAAAAAAATAGAGATAAAACAATATAATGTCACAACATTTTTGGATTATTTAATTCATTTATCACGTTTTAAAATATTGTTTATATCAATTCAGTGATGTTTATATGGAAAAGTTAAATTTTGAAAAAATAAATATCTTAAGTTTTATAATTTATGTTAATTTGTGTACTAATTTTTAAAAGTTAATTTATAATTTACATTCTATTTTTACTATATGGAAAATTTGACCAACTAATTCATTAACACAGAAATATTGTCACACTTTTCTTCTCTCTCTCTCTCTCTCTCTCTCTCTCTCTCTCTCTTTCTGTTATTGTTATTGATCATTAGCATTATTGGTATTTATCAAGCTTTTCATTATGAATATGTAGAAATAAGAATTGTCAATAGTTTGCTAAATATTAATTCGAAATTTTCTTCATAAATTTCAGGCTTTAAATATAAAGGTTTCGACATAATAAGAATCACACATATTGATGAAATATTATCAATATTTCAGAATGAAAGTTCAGCAGAAGAATATACATATGAGAAGGTTGAACAATGTAATCACAATGTAACATAGGTTTGAAAAAAGAAAATCATTTGTTGAAAATGATTTGAATTATTCATAGTGATTCTTCTTTCTCGAGAAAATTAAGTTTGTTAATTTTTTTACACTATGAATAATATAATTTATTGATTATATATATTATTTTTAGGTCTTGCATAATTATGATATAAAAATGATTAATTTTTTATTTTATTAATCATTATTCAATATCATATTTTGGTATAGTAAAAGATCAACATACTGAAGGACTATTGTCACTAATTAATAATGCGATTTCAAGCAGAAAAAACCTATGTAAAAGTCACTATATATTCAAACAATATAAGTTTGAACCAAGAAAATTATTTGTTAAAAATTATTTTAATAAGTTTTTTTTTTCCTGAGAAAAAATATTTTTCTTTCTTGAGAAAAATAAGTTTGTTTCCTTAGTTATTTCTTTATCCAAATACAAATTTTTGTAATATAGTCTCACTAAATAATGAATCTATTAATAAAATAAAAAAATATCAATTTTTTTGACGTGAATGAAAAATAAAAATTTCAAGATCTTGCTTGAGATTATTATGATTTATTCGTTTAAAATTTTAAAATTTTTAAAGATAAATTTTATCTCTTTTTTATATTTAATATTTTATGATTCTATTTTGACTTAAATATGAATGTTATAAATGGTATAACTAAAATGATAATATTTTTTCTTTATACTTGGTCTCCTTTCAATATTCGTATATAGGTAAATATTTTTAACAAATTTAAATTGATTTTATCTACTTTTTTTTTCATTTTGAAGTAATTTATATGAATTATTTGTTATGAACTATTCAAGAAATTTTAATTGATTGGAGATTTTGATTTACATTTCATTAGTTTATATTGGCTTATCTATTGGTCAATAAAATATTTTTTTATGCTTTACTATTTGATAAATTTGTAAATCTAAATTATTTTTTTAATCTATCTTTATTTAATAATTACTTTTACTTAAATATTATTCGCACATCGTACGGGTACTAATACTAGTATATATAATAAAGCAAAGAAGTTTGCATAAAATTATGCCAAGTGTCATATTAAAGACTTGCCAATGAGTACTTTGGCAACAAAAATCTATTTTGTTGGCAACAAAATTTATTTTACTGATTAATTATTTATTATATATATATTTTTAAATTTTCATATTGTGGTAAAAAATATTGAATGAACACTATTATTTATTTTTATTCTATTATTTCATATTTCATATTGTGATAAATAATAATTTGAATTGACTCCTATTAATGAACACTATATAATTATTTATATATTTCACATCTATATATATAATAAAGCAAAGAAGTTTGCATAAAATTATGTCAAGTGTCATTTTAAGAACTAGCCAATGAGTACTTTGGCAACAAAAATCTATTTTATTAGCAACAAAATTTATTTTACTGATTAATTATTTATTTTATATATATATTTTTTAATTTTCATATTGGTAAAAATATTGAATGGACACTATTGTTTATTTTTATTCTATTATTTCATATTTAATATTGTGATAAAAAATAATTTGAATTGACTCCTATTAATGAACACTATATAATTATTTATATATTTCACATCTATATATATATAATAAAGCAAAGAAGTTTGCATAAAATTATGTCAAGTGTCATATTAAGAACTAGCCACTGAGTACTTTGGCAACAAAAATCTCTTTTGTTGGCAACAAAATTTATTTTACTGATTAATTATTTATTTTATATAAATATTTTAAATTTTCATATTGTGGTAAAAAATATTGAATGAACACTATTATTTATTTTTATTCTATTATTTCATGTTTCATATTGTGATAAAAAATAATTTGAATTGACTCCTATTAATGAACACTATATAATTATTTATATATTTCACATTGTGGTAAAAAATAATTAAGTTTCACTTCTATTTAATTAGTAAATGAATTATTTCATAGATATGTAGAACTTTAACATATTCGACATAAAATATTTTTCAATTATTCCTAATTCCACCATCATTAGGAGTAATTTCACAATTTGTATCCTAAATATATTTTCCAATCAAGCTATAACAGTAATTTAAAAAAGAAAAAAAATTATATAAAAGTTTTTATATATGGACAAAAAATAAAAAGAAATATAGAACGTTATCTTCATAGACCCAGTAGTAATTGTCATATCCTCTCATCATCGTCCTTTAACGTGGAAAATAGCACCCAATATTTTAAAAAGTAGATTCTAACTACCCCTGTGGCATTCTCTTCCTTTATTGTGTCCCTCAATTGAAATCTTTCTATTTTTATTTTTATTTTTTTAATTTTAATCAACTTTCTAAATATATTTTACAATCAAGCAATAGAAGTAAATCCACAATCGTATTCCAATTTCCAAATATATATTCCATCAATCAAGTGATTTAAGAAGATCATCCGTCAAATACTCCTAATTTCACTATCATTAGGAGTAATTGCACAATTTGTATTCCAAATATATATTTTTTAATCAAACTATAGGAGTAATTCCACAATCTGTATTCCAATTTTCAAATATATATTCCAATCAATCAAATGATTTAAGAAGATCATACAAATGGTAGATGGAATATTCAGTCATTTCAAGATTGTTACAATTATCTTTCTCTTTTTTTTTCTATTTACAATAATCCGCGCATCGCGCGGGTAAGTATTCTAGTATATATAATAAAGTAAAGAAGTTTGCATAAAATTATGCCAAGTGTCATATTAAGAACTAGGCAATGAGTACTTTGGCAACAAAAAAACTATTTCGTTGGCAACAAAATTTATTTTACTGATTAATTATTTAGTTTATATATATATTTTTAAATTTTCATATTATGGTAAAAATTATTGAATGAACACTATTATTTATTTTTATTCTATTATTTCATATTTCATATTGTGATAAAAAAAAAAATTGGATTGACTCCTATTAACTCATATTTGAATTTGATAAAAAAATAATTTGAATTTGAATTGTCTCATATTTCATATTTTATTGGAAGAATTTCCATTCGATATATTTTAAGTAAGCTATATTTAAAACAATATGCATTCATATTTAATAAAAAAAAGTTCATAATTAAGAATAACTATCAATGAGTAATTACACTATCATTCTATATTAGGAAATGAATAAAAGATAGTCTTGAATTTAAAAGGAGGGTAGATTGAAAATAAATAAATAAATAAATATTGATTTTTTTAAAAAATGAATATTACTACATAGAAAAGATTGCATAATGTTCCTCGAAAATAACTACTAAAATTACATAGTCCTAATTAATATTCGAAGTCAAATAAAAATTTTCCTGACAAAGTTATTATTTAATTGACCAATTATATAACCTTATATATGTCTGTAAGAATAATTTTGGATTTTAAAATAATCAAATTTGAAAAAGACACTTCGTTTTGATGAACAAAAATTAATTAAAAAGGATTAAATTGTCTTATATAAAAATTTAAACATGCAGATCAATAAAATAAATTAGGAATAAATATTTCTTAATAATAAAATATCAATAAAAATTTATAATAATTTTTGTATGATGAAATGTAGGTGTGAGTTACTATAAATTAGAATATATGCAATTGAAGTATTACCATAAATGAATATTTATATGACAAAAGTAATTATGATTTCATTCAATGTAAGTCAATTAAGGAAGCATGACAAAATTGATTGAGAAAAATAAATAGAAAAAGAATAATCAATTAACAATTACACACACACACACACACACACACACACACACACACATATATATATATATGGAAAATAAAATTATACCAACTGCAATTAATCTAAAAGTTCTAATGCCATAATAATTTACCACTTTATAAGAAGGTTAAACTCAGTAAAAGCTAATTAATTTTTGCCATAACATGTTCAAGAAGATGAATTGTGCAAGTGATTTCTGTCACAACTTATCTTGTCGTGATAATTGCTAGAATCTCAATTTACTTTGAGTATTGGTTTAGAATAGATTTTTTTGATTTATCAAGTTAACTAAATATACAAATCATATTGCATATTCATTTTATTTTCTACATGTTTGGTGAAAATTTTATGAGTCAATATTCATGTACTTTAAGTTTTATAAAAAAAAAATATAATCAGTACTCTTTGAAGATTTAAGTCCGTGATCTTTTAATATGTCATATATTTTTAAAGATTTATAAAAATTTATCTCGCTCGAAATGCAATGAAAATTTTAACAATAACATAAAAATTTACAAGTTATACATCAAATATGAAGAAACTAATATTGATATTAGATAGTTGATTTTTTTGCATTGCAAATATTTTTACTTTAGATTTTAGTGAGATGATAATATGATTTCAAAAATTAATAAACTATGATACTAAATTACTAATACATTATATTTCTATATATTAGGATTAACACTTGATTTGTCTATACTATACTTCTATATGTTATGATAACAATTAATCATGTTTATCTTTATATTTATAACTTCAATTTTAGATTATTGTAGATCTTTTGGTGCAATAATTATTTTGATCTACTTTGTACAATATACCGGATAAAGATGAATAGAGTTAATATCTTATTGCACTGATGAGCATGAGGGGTTAAGTATTAGTTGAATGTTCTAAGATGAGAGGGAATTCAATTTCGATAGTGATTAATATTTATAATTTCATTCAAATGTAGTAAATTAAGAAAGTATGATAGTGTTGATCAAAAATAGAGTTGAAGAGTGAATATTCAAACCTATAGTGTTGATCAAAAATAGAGTTGAAGAGTGAATATTCAAACCTATGAAGGACTAAATCATTTATTCGAAAAAA
>NW_025890899.1:10089-18547 GCF_002878395.1 Capsicum annuum
CGGTGCTTATGGACCGGAAGGACCACAAGCTAACCTTTTACTGATATTTGTACCTGTACACTGCATAATATCTGGAATAAATGTAAAAACTGGCCATAAGGTTCAACACATCTATAAATACTCAAAATATAAAACTAAATACTATACAATACATCCGTCTGAAAAGCCTCTAATCTGACTGAACTGTGGAGTTAATGGGACAGGTACCCAACTAACTCCGTCAACTGAAAGTAAATAAAATTTTGATTACAATAATAGAAAACTGAAAATCATCCACGAAAGAAGAGGACTCACTGCTACTGCTGCTGGCTGGGACTGATCTGCTGATGATACTCTGGGTCCTGTGTCTCTAAATCTATGGTGTCAAATGAGACACCATAGCGATTTACACCATAGCGCAAATGCGTCAGCACAAAATGTACTGAGTATGTAGACGGGGTAAGGCTAAATGCAAGGGCTCATGCATGCAAAATATGTATAACCTAAATGATCATGAGAATACCGCACGAAAACAAGCACACATACAAGAATGCATAAATCATACTCATAATCATCACAACTCTAGAGACTTGACCTTGGATACCTCTTTACTACAAGCTAAACTCACTACCATCACTGAGGTACTGAACCACTGACTCATCTGCTACTATTAACTGAGGATCTGAGTATACTCATATCAAAGACTGAGTTCTAAGCTTACCGCTTTCAAACGACAGAATTAGAGATTCAACTTTTCTAACAGATAACTTCGGAAGCTTTATCAATGATAAAAAATAGGATTATATCCGAATCCGACAACAAGAATACTTAACAAATTCTGAGAAGGAGACCAAGCCTATCTGATGGGAGATCTTTAAATATGATAATAAGAATATTCAACATGATCTGAGACTGAGATCAAGCCTCTCTGATAGGAGATATTTAAATATGATAGTAAGCATCTATATATGAGGCCAAGCCTATTTGACGGGATGGTCCATGAATCAATGGAACTATCTGAGTTTCTTACTGAGATAGACGACCGTACCACACGATCTTGACTTCTGAAGATTGATACTGAAACTGCAACTATGTTACTGAGATAGACGACTGTACCACACGGTCTTGACTTCTGAAGATTGATACTGAAACTGCAACTGTGGGAAGTAGTCATTTAACCAACATGCCCCGACCTACCACTGGTAGGGTCCAACCTGTAACCCCAGCTAGAAGAGCGTCAATACCGTGCCACGGGTAAAGACTCACTCTTGGGTCAAGCCCCTCTGATGGGACGACCTTCGCAGGAAGTCGACCTGAGGTAATATAATAGTCAACCTCTCCGACGGTGACAACCTCTACTAACAGGGACTCCTATATCCTACGCTGGCTATGCAGTTTTGGAGTTCAGGGATTGCTACTAACGACTCCGACCTCTCTCTCTGATGGGAGGAATCGCCATCCCTTCCCTCGCTCAGTCCTAGTTTCTACTCCCAACTGAAAGACTCTCACTGAATCCTTAGAATGAACACAATAAAGATGAATCTATTTACATGATCATGTTTCTCAAATGATCTGGCTGAAATACGATGAGATCATTTGGTTCCATGTCTGACAGAAATAATATCAAATCAAAGTATCTGACTGATGATACATAGCTTGATTAGATTATTCGAATCATTTCTGAGATTAGAATTGAATAACTTGAGTTCCATTAGGACTGGGCTGAGTACAGGTCTGAGGCTAGATTACTAGCGATACAGAGATTACAGAGATAACTGAGATTATTGAGCTTTATTAAGCTTTGTACTTATCTGAGAATACAGATTTCTATAGTTCACTGAGTTCTAAAAATCATGGCTCAATTGGAATTATCGAGAAGCTGACACAGGCTCTAGACAACAGATCTATTTTTGGGTATAAATAACCTCAGGACTCGATAGCATAGGAGTAAAGCATTATCATTCATTCAAGCATATTCACAAAAAACTCAGAAATCATGCCATATATTCAATTTCACAATTATTAGAACATCACCTCAATCCTCCAAGTATTCACAAATGTCTGCTCATCATCACAACTACCAAGGGGTCACTCTAAGCATTTCAGAATCATAACATACTTTCCCCCTCACAAACCTTACGGCATCACATCTATCATTTAGGAAATATAAACCTTTATTCACCATCATAATTACCAAAGGATCGCTCCCAACATTTAGGGGGGTCATCAATATCGATTCATCCTCACAAACTACCTTAAGGAAGACATGCTATTAAATTATACCTCATTCAACGAAGTCTTGCATCAAGTACTTCACACCTATATCGGCCTCGATATTTATCTAGATATCACTAGATTTCAGGAAAACTTCACACTATCATGTCATTACTCTCTTGCTAACCACTTAGCATGTATCAAAACTTAAAATAAATCAAAGAGCACTCACTTGGGAGATTTACTGCTATTTCATCTCAACTTACTCACTACGGTCTTTCAACAACCACTAGACATGTCTGGTTCTACACCTACTCGGGGATTCCATATTATTATTATGGCTCACTCCGCTCACTAAGGCATTTATCAAACACTAGGTGTGCATCGACTAGCCCACAACTTTGGGTTTCCCCTTTAACATACTACAATGGCCCTCTATGCTTCACCTCAACCTTTCATCCAACCTATGGGGTGCATACTCCGCTTGTTCAACTATCTTTACACCCTAATGTCATGAACACCTCACATAGACACCAACTTTAAAAGGGCTCATCACAACATCACATAAATTCCACATACTAGGGTCAAAGACCATAAATCTTGCATACAATCATGAATCCAAACTCAACAACACAAGTAACATCAACTTCAACTCATACAAATCATGAAATATCACAAAACATAAAATCCTTAAGTTTAAAAAAAGGTACTTGAGCTTCTTGGATGAAAGGGACCCAAGAATCAACATCTACATACCTGGGAATTTCTTTTCTTGAAGGCTCTTGAAAGGAGTTCTTGATTTCTCTAGATCCTTCTTGATCTCTCTTAAATTTTATGAAAGGATAAGAGATTATTTTAATATTGGAAACCCTAATTTTTGGGTAGAAGAGAGAAAAATGAAGTTGAAGGCCCTTGGCCCGGTATTTATAGAGTTGGGGGAGGATGTGGAAAAGACTAAAATGCCCCTTTAAAATTTGTCTAGAAAATTCCGATCAGGGTCTGTGACGGTCGACCTGACGGTTCGTCAGAGGGACTAACGGTCCACCAAGTCGTCCGTCACTCGGGGTCCAGGAATGGGACATTCTGCCTTGGTCTGACGGGCCCCTTGACGGTCCGTCAACTTTCTAACGGTCCACCACTTTGGCTGTCACATGATGAATGAAAAAGGAAGCCACTGCCTTGGTCTAACGGGACACTTGATGGTCCACCAAGGACTTGGTGGTCTGTCAGATCGACCATCAAACCTGCGATTCCAACAAGCTCAGTAAAACGACCATAACTTCTTCGTCCGATGTCGGATTTTGATGAAATTGGTATCAATGGAAAGCTTTTTCAATTCTCTACATGAGTAAAAGTATAAATTAGGGAAATTACACACGATTTAAAGTGTTTCATACTTGGGAAGATACTTCTGAAACTTTTAGACTCAGATTTTCCGTTATGCTGGATACGCTCTAGGGCTCAAATTAGAAGAGAACTTTGCGGGGCATTACATTAGTTTTATACATTTTAATATTATTTTTAATATTAAGTTTAATATATAGGCCAATTGACCAAATCATATAATAAAATTATGTTTTTAGTATTGTTTTTCGTTGTCATCTTATTTATCATCTCATAGTTTGCAACTAATAGCTTCCGCATGACACCCTCTCCAGGGATGGATCTAGGATTTTCAGTGAGAGGGTTCAGTAGTACTTATATGGACTAATCGAAGGGGGTTCAACCTCTATTATCTATACATAAATTTTTTTTTACCCCTAGACCCCATGTAGATCCGCCACTGGCCCTCTCGATTTCGAACTCAACAATTTAAATTTCACTTTCTAGTAATTTTAATTTTTTGGCTTGTTCTATACCGTTTCTACACACCTTCAATACAGTTTCTTTGCATATCTTATACATATAAATATTCTATATGAAAATTATATAGTTTTGATACACAATTTATATAATAATTGAAATTTTTTTTACACATTTTATATAATAATTATATAATTTTTATACACTTTCTTTTTTTATGTGTATTTTATACATACATATATTTGATAGAACTATACAATTTCTATACATATACTTTACATAAATACATATTCTATATAACAATTATACCATTTTTATATAATTATATTTAATTATTATTTCTAAACAATAAAAAAACAGAATATTTTCCAGTTAAAAAATTTATACAAAAAAAAAACTGAAATATTTTTAAAAGGATCCAATGGTCCAAAAAATAGAATATTTTTCAGTCAAAAAATTTATAGCAAAAAAAACTGAAATATTTTTAAAAGGGTCCAATGGTCCAAGTTGAAAACGTTATTTGTATTGTATATAGACTGTATCAGCATTGTATATGGACGGTATCTGAACTATTTTAGAAAATGACTATAAAGTGGAATAATATTCCCAACTGACCACTTTTTAGAAAAATGTCAAATTTAAACTATTTATTTTAAAAAGCGATACGCAGTGTCTTTTTCCCAATAATTTTTTTTTGAAAACTTAAATGACTATATCTGTTTGATGTTGCATAAGAATAAAGAATACAGACTAACAATTAAACTCAAGGATCATACACGATCAACTCAATTTGCCTTTGATTAAAATAAGTTAGGGCTTTATTAGGCTAATTAAAAAGTACTTCACTAATTGGCCCTTAGCATTACACATGATTGCGCATATATCATCATATCACCGTATCATATCATATCATACTATATTAAAAAAAGTGAAAGAGCCTTATAAATATTATTTGAACTTTTTGTCCTTCATTACAAGACTCTGTTTTAAACAAAATTAATTTTTTAATTTTTTCTAAAATTATTATTTAATTATTTAATAAAAATAAAATATCATTCAACAAAAAGGAAAAAAAGAAGAATGTAGGCTATCAAATTGCAGTATTTAAAATAACAAGAAAAAGATTATGGAAAAAATATTGAAATTCGTTAGTTTTCACCCTACAAATGAATTCCTATTGTTTTTGGTTTGGTACGTCATCTTTTTTCCCCAAAAATAAAGGTCGTAAAGTTTGCTTTGGTATTTCTAATATATATAATATATTAAAAGTGTGAACAATGTGATTTGAATTTTTTACCCTTCATTAAAATACTACGCAATAGATAAAATTGTCTTTTCACTTATTTTCTCTAATTATTATTTAATTAAATTAAAATCCTATAAAGTTAAGGACTCCTAAAACTTATTTTTAGACAAAATCATCTTTTCACTTTTTTCTATAATAAATATTATTATTAAATATTGACTATAATAAATATATTAAAAATTAAATTGAAAGAGAAACTTTTCCCACAAAATCGGCTTCCTTATTTTATCGTAATGTTTTTTTTTTCTTCCTTTTTGGCTGTTTTCTTATGATTTCAGCTTGCCAAATATAGGTGTAACTGAATAATTGCCAAAATAATAACAGATTTTATTAATTTTCTTGTTATAAATGTATTTACATTATAGTGAATGTCTATCAAGATCTATCAAGATCTACTTTGATATCTACTAAGATTTGAAGCATCTGTCTTTTACTCAGACTAGGAGTAAATTTCTCCTATAAATAGAGGGGTTTTGTTCATTGTATTGACAATCTTATGATCTCCCATCCCAAATAAGAATTACTCTCTCTTCTCTCTACTCTTCTTCTTTGCTCTTTCTTACTTTATAACACGTTATCAGCACGAGACTCTGCCAAATAGGTAAGATTATAAATCTAAAGGATTTCAAGGTTAGTAATTCCTTATGTTATTTGTCTTTTGTTACTAATAATATAAGTATTGTTGGATTTGAGAAAAAATATTTGGTTTGGAATCATTATGTTTTAAATTTATTCCTCAAGAACAATATTATCAAAAGAGATGATAATATGTTGGGTTCAAGTCCCAGTGATTTATGCCTAAGACGCCTTTATATGGATAAGACATTGAGTTTGAATCTTAATGCACCATATTAATGATATTATGATGGATAAGGCAAAATAATGAATATTTGGTGAAACATGTTCTATTAAATATGTTTCACTCCTTGAATTGAATGTGGTAGCAATAAATCATATGTATGCCTCAATTTGCTTTTGTTGTAGCTATCATAATTTGATACTCTTAAGCCATGATTATATTCCATTCCTGGGGAATGAGAAGCTTATTAATGCAAACATGTACTTGATTGTGATGGTATCACAACTCACCTCCGAAAGAGGCTGAATAATTGAGAAAATTTATTTTGAAATCTACTTCTGAAGTAGTAAATCTGAAATTTATTCATGTAATAGTAAATCTGAAATTTACTAAAGTAAAAGGTGCATGTC
Source organism: Capsicum annuum (assembly GCF_002878395.1). Taxonomy (NCBI): domain Eukaryota; kingdom Viridiplantae; phylum Streptophyta; class Magnoliopsida; order Solanales; family Solanaceae; genus Capsicum; species Capsicum annuum. The sequence goes on from NW_025890899.1 coordinate 16,601, forward strand.
AAGGTAAATTTGGAGTTTACTAGAATAAAAGTTCATAAGTTGACATAAACAATCGACATGTGCCTATTGAATATTGAACATATATTGAAGAATTCAAAAATTCTTCATGAACTTTAATGTTTCTTGTTCTCATGAAAAGTTGCTTGGACCAACTAATATTGAAATTGGATCCTTTAAAATCTGAAAAGTATAAAAGGTGAATATGGACCCGTTCACCAGTCATGTGATTAATTAAGATGCATCAATATAAGATGATCACATGTGCATTTATTGTCAACCTGTAGTTTGACATTCATAAAGTTGCTTTCTCAATGAAATTGAGTTAAGAGCATAACTTTCAGATTGTGCAATCAAGACAATTCATCTTGATGAAAATGGTTTGGCATTGAATGCTTTCAATAAATAGTTAAACCATTGAGAACAAAAAGCTTCATGTGTTGGTTTTGAATATTATATACAAAAGTACTTGTATGCATCAAACCAATAAATTATGATTAAGTTTTCCTCAAAGTTGATTCTAAGTCAGGAATCATACGTAGTTCATCTAATAGTTAATGTGCGGTATATGATTAATGAATATACCATAATGCACAAAGATGTTCCTCAAAGAAGATAGAGGATGTATGTTAGTTTTCCTAACATAAGGGGGAGATTATAAGAAGCTATGAAATATGTTAGGAATTATCATGAAATCCTCATTCAAAAGATAATTCTAGTCAAATACCGAACACATCTCATATTTAAGCTGCAAGTGCTCCTATTTTGTGTCCTTAAAGGACAAAGTCTACGTATTCATGAAGCATGGTAGAACAATCGGTTCCAAATGAAATAATTCTTGAAAAATAAGGAGCAAATAATCATAATAAGAAGGCAATGAGCTCTTGAAGAGCCTACGACATAACACTTCATGAAACCTTATGAGAGGTTCATGTACCTGAAAATAATGAAGTGATGAGATCTCAAAATGTTATGTCACATTGTGAACTGATACTAAATGATATATCATTAATATATTTGACACAATATTGGCGCAATATTGTGAAAGATTACGAGGATCATAATTCTACGTTAATTTAAGCATGCTGACGTAGAAATATTTATCAAGTGACATGAAAGGATGCATCTTGGTAAGTATTAAACTTATTTGATTTGCAGTCTAGATATTTGAAGATGTCACTCATGAAATGTTGAATATTGTCACTTGACAAAACTTATGTGAAACACTTTTAAGGATTCAAAATGCTTGAAGCATATAAAAGTTTCTGGGAATCTTATTTATAATCCTTATATTGTATAAGCTTATTGCTTGAACATCATTAGAAGTCTTGGAGAGTTTTTAAAGCAATAGATTATTTGCTGAAATTCAAAATATATCGAATTAGATTGGTTGTGAAGTACCATATCTTAGTGCAATTGATGCACTCATGTACCTTGCAAATACTACAAGGCCTATAGCCTTTTCAGTCAATTTGTTAGCAAAGTATATTTCTGCTCCTACTATGAGACATCAAAATGGGATAAAACACATGAGCTTGTTTTATTTTAAAGATTGCAGTCTCGATCTTATTGGTCATACTGATGTTGGGTACTTATCTAATCCGTATAAAGCTCGGTCTCAAATAGGCTATGTGTTTATATGTGGTGGTACTGCCATATCTTGAGATATACAAAGCAGTCTATCGTAGCCACTTTATCGAATCATGCTGAGATAATAACTATTCATGAAGCAAGGCGAGAATATATATGGTTGAGGTCCATGATACATCTCATTCGAGAAAAATATGGTGTGAAATATGACAATCTACCCACAATTTTATACATAGATAATTCAACATGCATAACACATCTTAAGGGAGGATTCATAAATGGAGATAGAACGAAACACATTTTGCCAAAGCTTTTCTACATACATGAGCTACAAAAGAATGATGATATTAACGTGCAACA
>NW_025890899.1:18647-19794 GCF_002878395.1 Capsicum annuum
AGAATGTTTATGGTTGAGGTCCATGATACATCTCATTCGAGAAAAATATGGTGTGAAATATGACAATCTACCCACAATTTTATACATAGATAATTCAACATGCATAACACATCTTAAGGGAGGATTCATAAATGGAGATAGAACGAAACACATTTTGCCAAAGCTTTTCTACATACATGAGCTACAAAAGAATGATGATATTAACGTGCAACAGATTCGTTCAACTGACAATGTGACTGATTTATTCACCAAATCTTCTCCAATTGCAACTTTCAAGAAGATCCTGCACAAGATCGAGATGCAAAGGTCAAGGATGTTCTCATTAAGGGGAGTTGATACGTGTTGTACTCTTTTTTTCTTATGAGGTTTTGTCCCACTGGGTTTTCTTTGTAAGGTTTTTAATGAGGTAGCCGAAATGCGTATTATTAGAGATGTGTACTCTTTTTCCTTCACTAGATTTTTTTCCTACTGAGTTTTTTCTAGTAAAGCTTTAACGAGGCACATTATCTACCAATTAGACATTCAAGGGGGAGTGTTATAAATTTATTTACATTATAGTGAATGTCTATCAAGATCTATCAAGATCTACTTTGATATCTACTAGGATTTGAAACATCTATCTTTTACTCAGACTAGGAGTAAATTTTCCCTCTTTATCTATCAAGATCTACTTTGATATCTACTAGGATTTGAACCATCTGTCTTTTACTCAGACTAGGAGTAAATTTTTCCTATAAAATAGGGGTTTTGTTCATTGTATCAAGAGAAGAAATAAGAATTACTCTCTCTTCTCTCTGCTCTTTTTCTTTGCTCTTTCTTACTTTATTAACATTTCTGAAGTTATTGAACAATTTTTATTAATTTTCTTTAAGTTATTTTTGAGTTGTTATATATGGTTAAAAAATCGTACATTGACCATTGAGATTTGGGTTCAGTTTGCAACCCCTAAATCAATTAAAATTTTACTTTAATTAAAAGAAAAACTCTACAATTAATTCTATTTAAGTCTAAGTTTTTGGTGTCCTATTGGTACAACTATGATTCCTCTAAATCTTTTTTTGGCTCTTTTTTTCTTAATTTTATGTTAAAAACAAAAATTTTTAGTCAGTTCCTTGATTCTTTTTCGCTTGTTCCATAACTATAAATT
>NW_025890900.1:0-8004 GCF_002878395.1 Capsicum annuum
AATATTCGCTTAAACTGGTTATTGCATAAAATAATTAAAAAATTGTCTTACAAGGGATTGAACATACGACCTAGGTGTTAGGAATTGAACCCACAACCACTAGGCTCAGCGCTACTTTTGTGCTTAATGGGTTCAATAGATAATATATACCTTTTATATTTGTAAAAACTGTTTATATATACGTATATATATAATGTAATTTTTGATAAAGTGGGTTCATATGAACCCACTTGAACCCATGTGGGTCCGCCCCTCTATACACACACACACACACTAGTTGTTTAAGGCCCATGCTAAGCTCGGGCCTAACTTCATGATATAAGAATATCGGATTTTAATTTTTTTTAAAATATAAATTAAGTTATTTTTCTATTACATATTTAATTTAATTTATTTATTTATACATTGATCATGTCTTGTTTGTACCAGACACACCCCAAAAGAGAATAATTATTATTAAGAAATAATAAATGCTCAAACTGAAAATGAAACTATAACTTCAAAGTTGCACAAATTTTACTAAAATGTAATAAATAAATAAATAAATAATGCACTCTATCCATTTCATTTTGTTTACATTTGTTGATTTGGTACTCCTACTAAAAAGCTATTTAATAAGAGTTTATTTATTTATCTCGTTTATTGTATTTTGAAATTATATGATTGACAATTATTGAACCTGTGAGGATGACAAAACCTCTAAGATCCTCACTTATATTACATAGTTATTTATTTAATTAATGATAAAACAATATTGAAAAAAAATAATTTATCTCTCTTGAGTTGCTAAAATAATAAACCCTTCAAAAAGATACATAAAAGATAAGCTCCTTTTTCCTATTCAAAATGATAGAAATTGAAAGAAAGAAACTGAATTTTCAAAAGAATCTGATAAAGAAAGAAAGAGACATCTAAAGAGGTCTCACCATTTTCAGCAATAATGACTGTAAAAATCCGATAAACACATCTTCAAAGTAACAAGAAAGAGGGGGTTATGTGCAAAGATACACATAGATGTAGATGGAGCAACTAAATGACATGTGTCATAGTAATCACTCATTATTAAATAATATAAAGACCAAAGTAAAAAGATAATTTTATTTTTAGTACAAGGGTCATGCAGAATGAAGAAGAGAAAAAAGGGTACTCTTGAATTCCTTTTTACTTATTTCTTTGACTTGACAAATAACTTAAGATTAAAATATATTAATACTAAAACATACAGAAGATCAAGCCCAAAATTAGAGCTGAAAATCTAGATTACAATTTATTCATCTTTTACTTTTTTTTGCTCGTGGGGAATTGAACCATCGACAAAAGCTGAGACAACCAACTAACTGATCTACAATATTATTTTTAATATAATTTTTTTTAGTTATTCCTAGGAACTTCTATCATTTTTCATAGACTGATGAGGGGTATTAGCATCGGAGCAACTCCTTTTGTCCCCTATCAAGTCGTGTAGTGACATGTTACTTTATTCTTTTTATTTCATTTTAAAAGTCATTGGCTTTTTTCGCGCCCATTAAGGAAAAGTAAAAAATACAAAGTATACTTTACTAAGTTGTCCCTATTAATTAGATGATTTTTTTCGAATACTTAATATAGGCTTTCAATGATTACATTTCACTTTTCTAGAGTCAAACCGCATAAACTTTGAATAACATTTTTAAAATGCATGTGTTCATCATATTAATATGAAAAGTATTGCAACTTATAATATTTTTCATATAGTTTCGAACATTTAAATTTTAATTATTAAATTATTCTAATTCATTTTAGTTTTAAAAACTAGTCAAATTATCTTTATCTGAAGCGAATTGTGGCAAGTAAATATGAACGAAAGGAGTACAACCTTTTGTTCTGAATTTCAAAGAAATAATTTGCTTCAAAGTTTTTATCGAAGTTCACAATTTCTTAAGCATTTGAATAGAATTTTGAAGTTCTTTAAAGTTACCAAAATGAATGTAGCAGCAAGTAATAAAAAAATATATTAGAGGTAAAAAATGAAACATATGAAAATGTTGTAGTACATTTGACATCACTTTCAAAAAGTTAGTTTAAGGAATCGTGTATTTACCAAAAAATCCTTAAAAATTCTTTAACTTTTATGTAGTATAGAAAGCAATAAAAGACAAATATAGGTGCAATTTTTGTAAGAGAAAGTTTTTTAGTTAGTAAGCCTTAGTTGGACTGTAACCAAGGACTACCAAAATGTTACATTCATATATATAAATATATATATATATATATATATATATATATATATATATATGTGATACAATTCAAAGTGCCTCGGGACCTTTTAATTGGATGAACATGGAGCGAGAGGTATTTGACGACCCCTTATTGCTATTAAAAAGGTGCCATGAGATGGTGATTACATCTAAGAAGGGTCAAGGGGTCTCGGAGAAGTCAAAGAAAGTAAATAAGAGATCGGAGAAATCCTAGAATCACCTATAAAGCCACCTGCGCGTGCAGGTGAGGGACATGCAGCCGTAAATGGCTATTTTGGCCTTTCTAGAGTCATCTGCATTGGGACATGTGTTAGCATATGAATGGATTGCGTGGTATGTGTCCAATTTGCTGAAATGGACCAATTTTAGGTCTATAGTTGTAATAAATAGCCCTTGGCTATAAATAATAGTTTCTCTTTCATTTTTACATAACTTTGATGCCAATGAATAACTATACCCTTGTGAGTGTGAGTGAGCTAGGATTAGCTTACGTTGAACAATCGTTTGAAAACGTTGGTTGCTTGAGGGTTCAATTTTCTTGTGGTCTACGTAAGATTTAAATGCTTTGTAGGATTATTGGATTGAGGATTTAGAGTTGAATATACCCTATATTTTCTTTCAATTTCCTTCTTTGTGTTTATCTATTTACTTGGTTTCTCTGTCTTTTATTTTTTATTTCCGTTATCGTAGTGTATTCTTGTTCTCATAGTCTTACTCTTATCATTTGGTGTCATAGCCGAGTTTGAGTTTGTTCCCATCAATTCAATCTTGAATTTGTTAACTTTTGAAAAAAAAGAGTAAAAAATGTTTTAAGCAAAAACCACAAAAATATTTTTGTATTTTTGAGTCATTTTTGTTGTTTCCACTCTAGATTTGTTCCATCTAATATTATCTAGGTTGGATCTTAAATTATTGGTGTGGTCATGAGTCGTAAGGTGTGGGTATGAGTCATAGGTTGACTCATAGCCAAAGGCGGGTTTTCCCAACTTTTATGTTGAGGACACTTTGGACATTTCTCATTTTAACACCTTGGACCCCACGACTTAAAGCCTTTCCTGGAACTTCATTATCACCTCATTCCCAAGAAAATACTCCCAAATTCTCTTTCAAACTCTCTGTTCAAGTAAAGGCTAGAATTCCCAAGAAAAAAGTCTTCTAGGGTTCTAAGGGTTCTTTCTTCTCTAAATTTCTCTGTATCTCAGGCATGTTACTCTTCCCTTATTGATAATTTAGCAAAAGCATGTGATTTAGAGTGTTGTTCATAAGGTTATTATTTAGGTTTTGAAAACAAAGGTTGGGAGTTTTGAATGTAATGAATTGAATAATGTTTCCTATGGTTTATATATATGATTTTTATGGTTTAAATATGGTTTTGAACTTGTGGGTGCATGGGTATGGTTAATGAACTAGGTAATTTTGACTTTCCTAAATTTGTGACTTTTGATGTGGTTATAACCCTAACCCCAAAATGTGAAATTGGTTTTAGTTATGAGAGCTGTGGAAATTTATAAAATTGAACTAGACTTGAATTATTACATGATGTAAAGAAGTATTTGAAATACAATGGTCTGATTTAATGAATAAAGGGAGTCGGTGTTCCCCAATGTGTATTAATGAACAAAGGGAGTTGTTCTCCCCAAGTTAATGGAAATTGCTTTGGCAAGTGAATGAGAATGTGTGACAACTATTTTAATTGGGCTCTAATAAGGGTTGTGTAGCTGAGTTATGAAAGTGGAGGTCCGAGTGATCGATACTGCAATTCATATTTGTCGATGCGGGGGTCAAAATGACCAGGGAGGTTCACATCCCTCTTATTATTATATCATGATTAGGGATGTTTGAGTCCCCTGTAAATTATTGTATAATCGGGTGCTTAAGTCACCTTGATATATGTTGGAAGGTTCGAGCCCCCTAGGTACATATATATAAGATTATTATCCGGTTCATGTAGCTACACACACTGGGGCTCAACTAGAGGGTGAGAGATGGGGCACATATAGCCCATGGGTAAGATTATATGACGATTGAACTACACAATCCAGGTTAAGGTTTTGAAAAGCATGTTAAGCCTTGTTCCCTATCCTGGTAATAACATATATATATCTATGTATTTGCATTCGACTATATGCACTGGCTTTTAAATGATTTTAATTATTGCTATATTATTATATTATCCTTATCCCCGAGTTTCATGCTAGAGTTTACCTTGCTAACCATCTCTAGATGTAGTATCCCCACACGATGCAGGAAATGGCCATAATTCTAACTTTTCTGCACTTTGACAAGGATATGGGATCAGCTCGTAAGTCAGACTGAAGTGGTGAGCTTCCATACTTTGGAGGGCCCCATTTCATGCTTTGGTTTATTTCATGTTTGGACTATTTCTTTGGACTTGGTTTTGTCTATGGTCGGGGGCATGTCCTAACTGGATATTCTTTGATTTGTTTAGAGGCTTTGTTGGACTACTTGGGCATGGACGATGTCGGTATCGGTGTTTGCATTGGCATTGGTATTGGTATTGGTTGGATGTTTGGTTGTAAGCAGTTGGTTTTGGTTATAGACTTATTATAATGGTTTTTATTCTTGATATTCTTTTATCTTATTATATGTTCTGAATTAATCCAACACGAAGTGTAAGGTTGGCGATAGTTTGGGTATTGGGGGTCGTCTCCAGTCCTGGTTGGACTTGAGATACCCAACACGGCCAAGCCTGGGTTCGGGTCATGTCATATTAGTATCAGAGCCTAGGTTTGGTATCATTGGATGTTCGACAAAAATCGTGTCGAGTAGAGTCTCTGTTATGGGTGTATAGCATTCCATATTTCAAAGTGGAGGCTATGAGAAATTTAGGAATGTTTCCCTTTCTCGTTCTTTTGTTTTAAGCTATAAAATCTAAGGTCTCGAGTCTCTCTAATTTACGTTTGTTTGCTTTTTAGATCATGCCTCCCTGATGATTAAAGCTCATGGAAACTCCTCTATCCCGATTGAGGATAATACTGATGGGACACGCTCTGCTTATAAGGTACAAACCCGGTCTAGGAGTACAGTTTCTTATTACTCTCCTGGAGTTCTGCTGGTCCTCTCTAGTCCTTCTCGAGCTCCTCAGGCTGATGTGATGAATGCAGAATTTTGTCAGTCTATTCATACAGTCGGGGGCATGTCCCGACTGAATATTCTTTGGTTTGATTAGAGTCTTTGTAGGACTACTTTGGTCATGGGCGGTGTCGGTATCGATATTGGTATTGACATTGGTATTGATATAGTTGGATGTTTGGTTGTAAATGGTTGGTTTTGGTTATAAACTTGTTATAATGGTTTTTTTCTTGATATTATCTTAACTTGTTATATGTTCGAAATTCATCTGGCGTGAAGTGTAAGGTGGGTGATGGTTTGGGAATTAGGGGTATTTCCGGTCTTGGTTTGACTTGAGATACCCAATACAACTAGGCCTGGGTTTGGGTCATGTCATATTGGTATCAGAGCCTAGTTTTGGTGTCATTGTCTGTCCGATAAAAGTCGGGTCGAGTATAGTCTCTTTTATGGGTGTATAACGTCGCACTTATAAGGGCTACAAGAAATTTAGGAATGTTTCCATTTCTTTTTGTTCTGTTTCAAGCTATAGAGTCTAAGGTCTTGAGTCTCTCTATCCTATTTGTTCGCTTTTTAGATCATGTCTCCCTGACGATCTGAAGCTCATGGAAACTCCCTTGTCCCGCTTGAGGACAACACTGATGGGACACGCCCTACTTATGGGGTACAGACTCAGTCTAGGGTCTAGTTCCTAATTACTCTCCTGGAGTTCTGTCGGTTCTCTCTAGTCCTCCTCGAGCTCCTCAGGCTGATGTGATGAATGCAAAAGTTTGCCAGTTTCTTTATATGTTGGCTCAATTGGTAGTTTCTCAGTCTAAGTATGCAACTTATATTACACCATCTTCTGAGGCCATAAGGGTTGGCCAGTTTATGAGGTTGAGTTCTCCACTGGTGTTATGGTTGAAGAGGATCCTCAGGGTTTTATTGATAAGATGGAGAATATCTTTTGGATTATGCATGCTACTAACGTGAGGGTGTAGAATTAGCAGCCTATCAATTGAAGGATGTAGTATACCAATGGTATGAGGAATGGGAACAATCTAGGGGAGATGATGTCAAATCACACTATAGGATAATTTCTCTAATGGTTTTCTGGACTACTTTTTTAACCAGGAATTAAGGGCGATGAAAGAAAAGAGTTTGATAATTTGAAGCAAGGTAGGATGATAGTCAAGGAGTATGCCTTGAAGTTTCATTAGTTATCCCAATATTCTCCCGAGTTAGTGTATAGCATAAGGGATATAATAAGGAAGTTCGCCTCTGGATTGTCCTATGATTTGATTCTAGAGAGTAAGGCTAACTTGTTGAATAAGGATATGGACATCTCCAAATTGGTTGTGTGTATGAAGCAGGTTGAGGAAGAGAAGAAAAGATAGGCAGAGATAGGGGAAAGACAGAATGAGAAGTTTAGATTTTCTAATCAGGGTGGAGGCTAACAACAGAGTAGTAGAGATGATGGAAAGTGATTTAAAAAGAAGTGAGGGAGCTCTGGTTTTTATTCTATGGCTAGTGATCCTTTTACGAAGCCATCAGGTGATCATTATTCCCATGATAATAGGTTTAGGGCAAAGGGTGCCCAATCTCAGGCTGGTGGGGGTCAATCCGCTCCATCATATCCTCCTTATAGATTCTGTGAGCAGATGCACCATTGGTTTTATGAAGAAGGGAGGAACAGGTGTTTTAAATGTGGTTAGAATGGTCATCTGCAGAGGGATTATCCTTCTAAGGTTACTTCGGGGGTAAAAGAGATTTTTATTGCCACTTCGTCAGTTCCTGCACCAAAGGGTGCTACTTCTACTTCTGGTATCGGTACTCGCCAAAATCACTTGTTTGTTCTTGTTACCCGCCAGGACTCTGAGTCATCTTTCGATGTTGTTACTGGTATGTTACGACTCTTTTATCGTGATGTGTATTGCTTGCTTGATCCAGGATCTACCCCATTTGTGGCTGTGCATTTTAGTTCGACTCGAGTATATCTCTAACCCCTTTTCTGTTTTAACCCCGGTGGGTGACTCTGTGGTTGCTATAAGAGTATACAGGGGTTGGGTGGTATTTGTTTCTAGTAGAGAAACTCTTGTAGATTTGATAAAGTTGGACATGGTCGATTTTGATATCATATTGAGGATGGATTAGTTGCATTCATGCTATGCCTTCTTAGATTGTCAAAATCGTAAGGTCATGTTTAAATTCCGTAATGATCCAGGCATTGAGTGGGAAAGGGGTTCTTTAGTGCCTAAGGGAAGGTTCATATCATATCTTAGAGATCCAAAGTTTATTTCTAAAGATTCCTCTATAATTTGGTTCGGTTTAAATATTCTAACTCAGAGGTCCTTCATTGACATCTGTTCCCGTGGTTAGTGAATTTTTTTAAGGTTTTTCCTGATGATCTTCCTGGTGGCCCTCCCGATAGGGAGATTTATTTTGGGATTGACCTTGTTCTGGACACTCGTCCATCTCTATCCCTCTATATAGAATGACTCCGACTGAGTTGAAAGAGCTTAAGGAGCAGTTGGAAGACCTCCTCAATAAAGGTTCTATCCGTCCTAGTGTGCCTCTGTGGGGTGCTCCTATTTTATTCATGCGTAAGAAGGATGGTTCCCTTTGAATGTGCATCAATTACCGTCAGTTAAATAAGGTTACGGTGAACAATAAGTATTCTCTTCCTTGAATTGATGAT
>NW_025890901.1:0-3535 GCF_002878395.1 Capsicum annuum
CTTGCTATCCAAGGAAGGTTGTACACGAGGGATAGGTTGGTGAAATGGGGGATTACTAATGATGCACAATGTTCGTTGTGTAGTAGTGAGCCGAAGACAATTGAACATATCTTTTTTCAATGCCCTTTCTCTGCTCGCATTTGGAACAGATTGTAAATTTGGCAGGGGTGCAAAAGGATGGCTAGTAAATGGTCTGATGAAATTGCTTGGCTGCTTAATCATGCTAATGGCAGGAAAGTTGCACATGAGACGTTTCGCATTATGTTGGCCTACTGTGTTTACTTAATATGGATGGAACGCAATCAATGAGTTTTTCAAACAAAACAAAGACATAGTGAAGCTATCCTGAAGCAAATTGTTCAAACTTCACTGTATAGGGCAAGCTTGCAACCCAGATTAGCATATAGAGTGGAAGAACTCAATTTCTATCCTTAGGCTAGCTTGTTTGATGCAGGAGTAGTTATGTTTTTTTTTTCTTTATTTTGGTTGAGTTCTGGGACTATGTCCAGGTTGCAGACTACTATTTGAGAATTGTGTAAACTTCCTATTTGGTAAATAATAAAAGTTAGTTACCAAAAAAAAGTACAAAATTAATAAATTCAATAAATAATTTTTTAATAAATATTTTATTAAGATTTGTGTTGGGTCAATATGTATCAAGCAAAAAAGAAATAAAAAAATATATAATAAATTTTATTATTAAGAAAGATAAACATAATGCACTATCCAATAATGTTTAATAATATCATATTTTGTATATGCAAAATATAGCATCTTAAATTTAAGTAATTTAATAATGTAATAATTTTATCCTAATTAATTGCACATAAATATTTAAAGTAAATCAATCTTATTATTTTAATTGACTTTTATATTCAAAATTAATTTTTTTACTTATTTATTTTAGTAAATTTAAATTTTAAAATTATTTCTTTCTTATAGAATTACTAATATTTAAACTAAACTTTAAATTTTTAAAGTACAAATTTAATAAATTTAATTTAATAAAATAAATTCCTAATGAATATTTTTTTAAGATTTGTGTTGGGTCGATATGTATCAAGTAAAAAAGAAATTAAAAAATATATAATAAATTTTATTATTAAGAAAGATAAACATAATGCACTATTCATTGGTGTTTAATATTATCATATTTTGTATATGAGAAATATAGCATCTTAAATTTAAGTAATTTAATAATATAATAATTTTATCTTAATTAATTACAACTAAATATTTAAAGTAAATAAATTTTATTATTTTAATTGAATTTTATATTCAAAATTAATTTTTTTTACTTATTTATTTTAGTAAATTTTATTTCTTTCTTATATAGAAATACTAATATTTAAACTTAACTTAAAATTTTTAAAGTACAAAATCAATAAATTTAATTTAATAAAATAAATTCCTAATGAATATTTTCTTATAATTTGTGTTGGGTCAATATGTATCAAGTAAAAAAGAAATAAAAAATATATATAATAAAGTTTTATTATTGTGAGAGATAAACATAATGCACTATTCAATAATGTTTAATAATATCATATTTTGTATATGTAAAATATAGCATCCCTTATTTAATTAATATACTACTCTAGTGAGCTATTAATGATTACTATTGGATATGATAAAATTATGTTAATTTTTATAGGAGTAATATAATCAATCGCTCTTAATTAATTATTTGAGTCATTTAGGTATTAAGAAAATAAATAATATTTAATAAAAAGATAAAATAGACATAAACTGTGAAATTAATTTATGATGTTTTAAATTAAATTTTCGTTCTTGAAACGATGATTTTACTATACCTCCTCTTATTATAAAGTCATTTATGTATCAGAAAATTAAGAATAACAAAATGATATGTCAACATAAAAAATTTAATTGACTATCAAAATTATATTAGTGTCATATAAATTGGGACGAGACATAAAAATATAAAACAACATATATTATTTGAAAATGAAATAAAAGTACTGTAAAAATAATAATTAACAAAAATATTTAAAAAATTGACTGATTGCCAAAATTGTATCTATGCCGCATAAATTGAGATGAAATGAGTATTCATATCTTATTGAAAAACTATGTAAAAAATATTATAAATTAGATAATTAATAAATTTAAAAAATTTAAAATAAAAAATATTTGACTGGCTCTTGAAATTATATTATTGTCACTTAAATTAAAATAGAAGAAAAAATATTATAAATCAAAATACTTAAAAACTTAAATTATTTTAATGATTAATTATCTAAATTCTATTTATATCACATAAGTTGAAATAAAAATATATATATTGGGTCTGCACTAGCACGGGCCGTGCGTATCTAATCTAGTTATTCTATATATTATTCACTTCAACATGTGTGCTTGGTGTAAAAAAAAATTATTCTAAGGGTATTATTGTCAATTCAAAAAACTTGTGTATTGTTGGATTGTGCTATAACTTAAACAAGCATGAATATAAATATGTAATACTCCCTCTATTTAAAAAAGAATGATTTACTTTGATTTGGCATAACGTTTAAAAAAATAAAGAAAACTCTTAAATCTCGTGATCTTAAATTAAAGTTGTGTCAAATGTACTAAAATGTCCTTTAATCTTGTGGTCCTAAACATGCCATGTGGAAAGTTATAATTAAAGTATTGCCAAAAAAGGAAAGGGGTCATTCTTTTTAAACGGACTAAAAAGAAAAGTAGTTCATTCTTTTTTAAACGGAGAATAACAAAACAACCAATCAACTTTCTCTAAATACCAATTATATCCCTTTCAAGTGATGTCATCTTCCACATGGTGGACCCATGATCCTAAGCACAAACCCTTATTGTTTTTTTTTTTTTCGAAAAAAAACAACTCCTTTTTAAATGCATATTTTTTTTTTATGGAAATGGTACAAATACTCATTTGTGTTTTCTTTTAGGGTTAAAAAATTAATTTTATTTTTTGTTCCAACTTTTTATACTTTCTTTTAGGGAAATAAAAAAAATTATTTATTTTTTATTCCAACTTTTTATGCATGTTTAAATAACTTCTGTAAATTTAATATAATTAGGTAATTTGAAACAAATCATAATTTATATTAGTTAATCATAATTGAATTTTAAAAGTAATAAATTTCATATCTTTATTGTTAATTTGCATATCATAATTTATATTAATTAATCATCATTGAATTTTAAAGTAATAAATGTCATATGTTTATTGTTAGTTTATATCTTATATTGCAACTATAATTTACATTAATTAATCATAATTGAATTTCAAAATTAATAAAAGTCATATATTTATTGTTAATTTGTATACAACCTTTTCAAAAGTAATAAATGTCATTGAATTTTAAAATTAATAAATGCCATATATTTATTGTTAAATTGTCTCATATATTGAAAGTATAATTTTCTTTTTAATTATTTATTTGAGAAAATTAAGAAAAAATATTATTTTCTTCTAATATTAACCTTGTGATTAAGTTACTATATCAAATTTAGATTTTCAAAATATATTAGTAGCATTAATTTAGTAAAA
>NW_025890902.1:0-1213 GCF_002878395.1 Capsicum annuum
TACACACCGATTTAGCCTAAAAATGGCTCGTTCATTTCATTTCGATCATTTGACCATCCAAATCACCCCGCTCACCTAAAAGGCCCATGCTAGGCTACTCCCCATCCTGCCTGGGGTAGGCCGATTGATTTTGACCAAAATCACGCCCACCCCTAGGCCCACCCCAAAATCCGTGGGCTATAGCACAATGATTTGGCTTGAAAGAGGCCCGTTCACACCGTTTCGCCCGATTGACCACCCAAACCGCCCCACCTAGCCCAAAGGGTCATACTAGGCCGCTCCCCAGCCATCCTGGGGAAACTCGATCTATTTTTGGTCAAAATCACACTACGCCCACGCGGCCACCCCAAAAACCGTGGGCTATAGTACACCAATTTGTCTCGAAAATAGCCTATTCGCGTCATTTTTCCATTTGACCACTCAATTTGCCCCGCCCATCCCAAAGGCCCACAATAGGCGGCTTCCCAGCCTCTCTGAGGCATCCTGATCAATTTACGACCAAAATTACGCCTGCTCCCCCATCCAACTCTAAAAATCGTGGGCTATAGCACCTCGATTTGGCCCGAAAAAGGCCCGTACGCGATATTTCGCCCGTTTAACCAGCCAAATTGCCCTGCCCACCCAAAATTCCCATACAAGGCTACTTTTTAGGCTACATGGGGAAGCCTGATTTATTTTCAGCAAAAATCACATTCAACCGCCGAGCCCATCCCAAAAATCGTGGGCTATAGAATACCGATTTGGCCCAAAAATGGCCCGTTCGTACCTTTTCGCCTGTTTGACCACCCAAACCGCACCGACCATTCCAAAGGCCACACTAGGCTGCTCCCCAGCTTATCGGGGGGCCCACATCACAAACCGTAGGGTATATAGCACACCGATTTTGTAATAAAATGACCTGTTCATGGTGTTTCGCCTGTTTGACCACCCAAACAGCCCTGTCCATCCTAAAGGCCCATACTAAGATGCTCCCTTTCCTATCTTGGGCAGACCAATTGATTTTTTGCCAGAATTATGCCCGTCCACTGGGCCCACCCTATAAACCATGGATTATAGCACACTGATTGGCTCAAAAATGGCCTGTTCATATCGTTTTGCCTGTTTGACCACCCAAACCACCCTGCCACTCCCAAAGGCCCATACTAGGATGCTCCCCAATGTGCCTAGGGAAACCCGATTAATTTTCAGCCAAAATCACGCCCGACTCCAGGTT
>NW_025890903.1:0-2072 GCF_002878395.1 Capsicum annuum
GACGTGACAGTTGACGTGGCAGCTGATGTGGGGGAGAGTGTGTTACACTCACCAAAAAAAGGTTTAAAATATTATTTTTTTAGTGGGTTCAGGGGTTCAAATGACAAACATTAAGTAAAAGTGTCCAACTCACCAAAAAAAGGTTTAAAATGTTGTTTTTTTAGTGGGTTCAGGGGTCCAGATGACAAACATGTAAGTGAAAGTGTCCAACTTACAAAACCGACATAGTACAGGGGTCCAGAAGGTTATTTTGCCTATAATTAAATCTAACCTTCACACAAAAATTTCTTCAAAGTCGTCCGATACTCATACACCACCTGTAAACTATAACAAAATAATAATAGAGATATCAAAATAATACAACTAAACTTTATCTTTACACCAAAAAAAATCTCAAAACAGAGATATAAAAATAATACAATTAAACCTAACTTTTATTTTTAAAAAAATCCTCAAACCGACCGATATTCATCTACCACCCGTAAATTCATCTACAACTTGTAAACTACAACAAAATAATACAATATTGATCACAAAACTTCAGTTTTGATGAAATAATTTTTGTCTGGGCAAAAATTTAACTTGAATAAAAACGAAGAAGATATATTTATACACACACGTTAAATTCTATTATGTTGGCAAAAATAGTGAAAAAGTTGAGGGTTAGAAAATTAAGCATTCATCAATCTAAACATACAATCGAATCTAGTTAGATGAACATGAAACATATTTTTTCCAATAAGTAAATCAATTTCTCCTCTAGTTTAATGTGCATTTCAATATTTATAGAAATATTTCCTTAATAGAGTCTTATTTTAAGAATGAATTTCAATATTTATATAAGTATTTAATTAATAGAGTCTTATTTTAGAAATATTTTTCTAATTGATCAGTACAAAGGAAAATATTAGTTGGTTTTCTTCCATATATTTCAAGAGTCCCATATATTTTAAGAGTCTAATTAATATAAAAAAAATAATTAAATAATAAATTGAAGAAAATAGTGAAAAGACAGTTTTGTCTAAAAGAGAGTCATTTAATAAAGGACAAAAAGTTCAAATCACTTTTCTAAGACCTTCACACTTTTAATATGTTATAGATTATAGATTATAGATTATAGATATAGATATAGATTAAATCAACTATCAAACAGTCATTTTTCCATATCATAATTATCTATCATTTACTAAATTAGAGACTCGTTTGGACATAATTAAAAATCATTTAATGTGAATTTAAATTTTTATTTGAACATGTAATCCAATTTTTTTAAAGTTTGTATATTTTTTCTTCAAAATAGGACTGCTTATCGGCCAAATAAATATGCTCAATGATTCGGCTATTCGAATATCGACTTTTAAATATACTAATTCACCAGTCAATCAATAAGATATCAATTACTAATTCACCAATCAATCAATAAGATATCAATTGTTTCGATTCGGATTAGTAATTATCAAATGATTGACAGATGGTGTATTGGCTCAACCATTTCATGTTCTCTTTTTCCACTTTCACAATTTCACTCACCAATATATTGATCCACCACAAAATCTTTTTTCTTACTCTACTTAAGCTTACAATTCGGTAATGTAAATCATAGTTAAAAATTCATGAAAACTTAAATTTTGAGAGTGCATATATATAAATATTTATTTAACAAATATTAATCAAAATATACTTCGAGTATACATATTTAAATATTAGAAATAAAGACTAATCTAGTATGATCCAAATTCCAGACTAACGAGCTAGTAGACTAGTAAGAAATTCAACTCACAAATCGTATCAAGTCACATGCTTGTGAACTAGCTAATAAAATATGTAGGTCTTTTGTCATAATCGTCCAAAATAGAGAGTAACACAACTTATTTTAATTTGATTTTTAAGGAGCGACGTTTTAATTTGATCAATTTTAAGAAGCAGTAAAATATTAAATGGAGTTTTAGAGTTAACAATAAATACTTCAAAGAATATAACTAATGATAAAAATTAATTATAGTAGTTCTTAGTGAGTTAACGATTTACCTAATAAAAATAAATTACAGAAACTAGCAACCTTAAGATCCTAA
>NW_025890904.1:0-2861 GCF_002878395.1 Capsicum annuum
ATAAATTCAACATCTTTACATATTCAAAAGATATTAAATTTAGTTATTATATTCATCTTTATTATTTAAGCAAATATCCTATTTAGTATAATGTTTGAACTCATTAAAATGAGGTACACAAGCAAGATGCGTACACCTAAGCTAGTAATATTAAAAGTGTGAAGGGCCTTAGAAATGTTGTTTGAACTTTTTGCCCTTCATTAAAAGTCCTTGTTTTAGACAAAGTCATTTTTTCACTATTTTTCCTAATATTTAATAATTGAAAGTTAATTAAATATATTTATGGTAAAAACCTTTCTTTATTAGAAGTCATCAGAATTTCAATATTTATTCCTAATTTAAGAGTTGAAAATTAATTAAATATATTAATGGCACAACCTTTTCTTATTAGAAGATATCAAAATTAAAGACAACAGATACTTTTTCCATTGGTTTAAGAATTCTAAATCAACTAAATTTGATTCTAAGAAGATTTTAAAAATCTAAAAATAAATGTAAAACTATTAGAATAAGAAAAATTTAAAAAGTACCAAATTTTTAAAAATTTTAAGTACGTAATAAGAATGTAATCAATAATTTTGTAAAGATTTGACTTTAGAAATAAGGAAAGATTTTAGATATATAAAAAAATCATAATACAAATATGGTTTAAATTGATGCGTCTCTCTTAATCTGTGGCAACAAGGGAAAGAGGCATGCAAACGCAAAAGTGATGATCCATCAACCACTTGAAACTGGTAAAATGTATATGTGTATATGTTTATGTTTACACTATTATATTAAAGTGTGAAGGATTTTGAAAAGTAATTTGAACTTTTACATTTTATTAAAAATCTCCGCAATAGACAAAATCATTTAACTTTAAATAATCAGATATTACACGTGCGAGGCACGTGAGGTTAAACTAGTATATAATACAGTGGGCCCTTTTTGTTAAAAAAACAAAACTCACGCATTTTTTTTTTTGGTCCATGTCATCCTTAGGGGTTGAAATTAATTCAACATAAAGTTGTTAAGAGGGTATATAATTGTTGTGAAGTTTAAGGTCTAAAGTAAGTTAAGCGGACAAGTTCAGGAGAGAAATGATGTATTTTCTCAAATAAATAATATGCTACTTAAAATAGAAAATTACATATTATAAAAGAATTCTAACAATGAATAGAACTAAGTTTAGCTACAACCCTACTGCTTTCTCAACCGTTTGGGTTTATCAACATTATATTGATTTGATTCTTAGCTTGATATTCTTCTTTGTTTTATTGCTTTTAAGAATTTATGATAAATATTTGTATACCTGATGATATGATATGTATTTTGGCCACATAAATTTTAAACTCTAAATAATCGCACTTCATAAATTGCTATTTGCTTTAAAACGCATACGATGTTAGGGTTTCTGCCCTGATTTTCCTACCAAAATTAATTTTTAATTCTTCTTGAAAATAAAATAAAAGCAACCATAAATATTTTTATTTTTTCCTAAAAGAAAAATATAAAACTTTTTTATATTTGGCAAACCTCCTTCTTGAAGGAAAAGTTTTGGACATCTATAAATAGAAGACCCCCTTCTCATACCATAATATTGTAGCATCCACAATGTAGTCTTTGAAGAATTTTTGTTTAGGGGGATATTTTTCCCAATAGGTTTTAGATTTTTCAATTTTATTTTAATATGTAGGTCGTTTGGTCAGACCATATCAATAATATAGCTTTTTAGTATTGTTTTATGTGTCTTCTGAATTATCACCACGATGGTTTGCAATTAATAGCTTCCGCATGACGCCCTTTCAATTTCGAATCCAACAAGTGGTATCAGAGCCATGGTTCAATGGTTCGATGGTTCAAATTGAGGACATGTTGAGATCAAAGATGCAACCAATTTGATGATAATAAAGATATATGTCCAAAAGCTACATGTGAAGATGATTGTCAATCATATTTTCAATAATCCTGCTGTTACATATTTGAAAAGAAAGGTTACTTTTAACCCTATAAAGGGCTCCAATGTTTTTAATCCGAAAGGGATTATATATTTTTAACCCAAAAAACTTCAACTTTTAAACATGTCAAACAACAGTGATATATGAAGAATTTGTGAAGAACAAAAATTATGCACCAAAAGAAGGAGCATCAAGAATATTTTGCAGAAAATCAAGCCAAAAGGGGGAGATTTGTTAGGGTTTTTGTCCTGATTTTCTTACCAAAATTAAGTTTTACTTTTTGTTGGAAAGAAAATAAAAACAACCATAAATACTTTTACTTTTTTCCTAAAAGAAAAATATAAAATTTTTCCATATTTGGAAAACCTCTTTCTTGGAGGAAAGGGTTGCGACATCTATAAACAGAAGACCCCCTTCTCATACCATAACACAATAGCATCCACAATGTAGTCTTTGAAGAATTTTAGTTTAGGGGGATTTCTCCTGATAGGTTTTAGGTTTTTCAATTTTATTTTTAATATGTAGGCCGTTTGGCCAAATCATATCAATAATATAGCTTTTTAGTATTGTTTTATGTGTCTTCTGAATTATCACCACGATGGTTTGCAACTAATAGCTTCCGTATGATGCTCTCTCGATTTCGAACCCAACATACGACACTAGAACTCTATCTTTTTTTTATTTTTATTGCTATCAAACAAGTCCCGATGTATACTATTGAAAGTTTAAATTTAAGATTGAAATTTGAATTTTAATATTTTATAAAATTTTGGAATTTTTAATTCCATCACAATCCAACAACAATGTAGATTTAGGGGCTTTAACTAATTTGGAGTCCAAAATTTTCGACAGACTATGAGAATTACACCAAAATTGAGAAATATGAGTAGAAGCAATGCAATTAGTCCAAGAAAAATTCAA
>NW_025890905.1:0-3842 GCF_002878395.1 Capsicum annuum
AAATGTTTCTCTTCCATACTCTAATTTGTGCTATGGTGTTGCCCATACGAAAGTAAAGCTATCCTAATTCTTTTCTTACTTTGATGTGCCCAGATATGTCTTGTGATTCGGGTAATTCAAGTGCAGAAGTTTAGGGTCTAAATGGTATGGTCCTTTCTAATTGAGCCATACAAGAGTTTAAAGTTTTTGCAAGGACTTAAGAAGAGTTCGTTAGTGCTTCAGAGTGTATCGATTTTTGTGTGAACTTTGATTCTGATGAAATCGTGCTTTTCGGCATGCAGTATTAAGAGTATTCCATTTTTTTTCAAAAATTTATGTTGCAGATGTCATGCTTCAGGGGGAATGATGTGTAGCAGAATGTTGGAACTGTATTTCCACCCGATTAGTAGCATAAATTAAAGTGTCGGTGTCATGACCTATTGGTAGTGAGATTAGACCAAGAGGTTGGTGATATGAAGTCACAAAGTTAGAAGTCAGAGTGAGGGTGACTTTTGTGTAAATAAATGTTTTAGATGAATAACCGATGTTTGAGAATGATTTACCACTTTATAGTGATAGACTAATGTGGTAGATGTAGCGTGTGTATATAGTATGGTAGTCTGCGGCGGAAGTGTTTGGCTCAGATTTTTATTTATACAGAGTAAGATGTTTATCCTTAGACCATTGAATATTGTGTGTCAATTTTCTATCTCCTGTAATATGTAATCTTGTTATCATAGTGTTTTTGAAAAACAAAAATCAAAGTCTAGTAAAGTCGTGTGGGGCTCTTTCGATTCACGAGCATAGTTGCTTTGTTATTCATTTCATTTTCTTGTTCAAACACACAAAAATCAAAGTCTAATGAAGCCGTGTGAGGCCTATTTCGATTCACTAGCAACTTGTTGTTCAATTTGTTGTTCTTGTGTTGGTTGAATATATGTATAGTCGAATGTTTTCGCATGAGATTGAGTTGGTAATGAAGTGATACGTCCTTGTGTGTTATTTTAGTAGAAGGTAGAGAAGGAGTTATTAGTTAAGGTGAATTGTTGTCTGCTTGAAGTATGAAAATGGCTAGATGAGCCAGTAAGTTATAATTATAGACTCATGGTTGTTTGTGGAATTTGAAAGTAGTCTAAATGTACGCTTGGGTAAGTAAGTGTGAGGTGAGAAAGCCGTATAAGTAGATAAGATTGTATGGGGTTATAATATAAGATTAAGGTTGACTATGTCTATTATGTGACTTTACCCCCTTGACCTTCTTTTCGTTGGTAGTTATAAACTAGTACTACTTGTGAGAAGGTATGTAGTAGATTTTTGAGGTATTTGGGTAGAATGTCCCAATTTGATGGACTAGTATATTATGTTGCCTTCTTCATTAGTGGTAGATGATTGATGCTAGACTATTGGCTTGAATTTAATGTAGGATGCGGATGTAAAAATAGTGTCTTAAGATTAATGATGAATATTTTGTGAGAATTGTGTGTCAGGTTGGGTTGTAAATCATGCTTAGCACTAGACATTAAGTTTGAATAGTTGATGTCCATATAGGTGGATGTGATGATTTCTTGGTTAATGATACTAGTTATATGGAAGTGATCTAATAGGCTTGAATGGTGTATGCAATAGATTAAGTTTATTTGATTAGTAACAAAGTATGATGTTGTATGTATGAGGTAGAAGTATGCCCAAGGTGATATGGAATTGCAGCATTTTCTAAGATTATTACGTGTTGCGTGTGGCTAGTAGACATAGTAGTACCGTTGAGTTGCTAGGTGGAGAAAGACTAGTAGTATGATTCATCAAAGGCTTGGTGATATCCATGATTAAGTGTTATAATCTAATTTTGTATTTTTGAAGGTTGAACCGACTGAAATAAGAGTTGAAGCGCTATAGAGTGTGTACTCCGACTATGGGAATACTCATGAGGATTCGAAGTTAGTAAGTGTTCAAGTATTATGTGATTGACTATTGGGGCTATAGAAAGATAGAGTGGTCTCAGAAGGTAGGATTAGCAGTAGGTTTTCCCCTTCCAGGTGTAGCCATTCGGGTTAATTTCTATTAATTGCATGTATTATTGTATTCCAGACCCCAAAGTACAATGAGTGTAGTTCAGTTTATAGTCTAGTAAGGGATCTCTCAAACTTAAGATGATGGCTTAAAACTAAGAGGGAGATCATAAAACAAGTGACCAAGATAGTCTCTCAGATTCTAGTAGTGATGTCAGTATGATATAGAACATCAGGAAGTGAGGGTGAGGCTCAACCCATTCTTATCTCAGTATTTTTCAATTATCCCAATACTTACTCATGCTTTACGTTTCAGTTCCATGATCATAGTTCATGTTCATGTAGATGATAGAGAATCACGTGCTCTTCCAGTTCTAAAATAAGGAGTTCCAGTTCATTCAGTAGTCGGAGTCACATTCCATATGTTATGAACTTCAAATTGAGGTCATGCAGCTCATGACTCATTTACTCATGCTTTATAGTGTGCTCAGTTCCCATAATTCATGCTATACTCTTTATGATTGACGAGATTCAGCTTATAGTCATGTATGCCCCAATTCAGATCACTTTGATGAATCCCTGATATTGATTTGCTATTCCTTCGGCCTCAGTTAAGTGTCAAGTCTCGTATAATATCCTCCCATGCTTCAAGGTATGTTCTAACCTTTTAGTGACTCCTCCTTATGTGATGATAGTGGTGATGACTAAATATTTCTTGTTAATGAAAGATCATAGTATGCTTGTTTTAGATAAGGTCATAAGTGTGGAGTAAGATCTGGGGCCAAGTCTTTGATAGATGTGATGGTTAGTGAAAATTTGTGTGTGTATGTTCTTGGGGTAGCGCGTGGGATTTATGTTGATAGTAGATTAGAGAACATGTAAAGTATGTCCTTATAGGTGTTTGCCTTGGAGTTCATATATGGTTATAAAGATAGGCTTGAATGACATGTTGAGATTTAAGTGAAGAAAAGCAATATGCGCTAGTGAATCCATAGTAAGAGATCAGAGTTAGTCATTGAAGTGGTAAGGCACGATATGCTTAGGGTGTGATCTCTAAAATATATATATATATATATATGTGTGTGTGTGTGTGTGTGTGTGTGTGTATAGAAGATTGAATCATATGGTTTAGACTAGTATCGTGGTGTGGCATGTTGTATTTTGTGATTTGAAGTTAGGCTTGATCATGGTGAGAGGACTTATGTTACTTTAGTCATTAGTAGAAAGATTTATCAATTGCCATATAAGAATTCTAAGTTGAATCAACTGAGTATGGTATTTAAAGGGAATAATATAGTTAAGGGAGTATTCGAGAAGTGTGCTAAGCTTGAAAGTAAGAAGTTGCATTGCCTAAGGCCTGGTAATTTTATCCTAGTTTATGAGTTATATGTCTATATTCCATGCTATAGAGTAGTACATTGTTATGATTCCTTAGTTGGGTGTCTTTTGTAACTCATGCCCAAGATTCTTTGCTCCCGAATGCTACTAGAACTTCTTTAGAAAGAGTGTTGAAGAGATACTCCAGTTAAGTATAAGTTTCCAGTATAATTCAGCCAGTATAACCAGCAGTTCAGTTTAACAGTCAGGCAGACAAGTTACTGTGGTTTTTCACCATTACACCCAGTCCTGCTAGCTGAAGTCCCACGTGTATGACCATCCCAAGAGATAATCTATTCCATCCATGTAAATTGTGAATTCAGTTCAGTCCGAACATCATATTTCAGTTTCAGCTATTTGGTCATGACTCAGTTCATAAGAGTTCAATGCATAGTCTCAAATCTCTCTAGGCATTTTAGCGTAGACAGTGTAATACCTTTGTACGATCTAAATCTTCTTGTCCCAAGATTCGTACTTACA
>NW_025890906.1:0-1319 GCF_002878395.1 Capsicum annuum
ATGCACTTTTGGATAGATCTTGTCCTTCACCGGGCATGTATGTTGAGGTCTTCTCTTATTCTAAACATTCCAGTTTCTCCCATTCCTGATGCACGCATTAAAAACTCGCAATTTCTTGATTTTCAAAACAATATATACCTGCATTAAACATCGTTTAATACATTCAAAATATATATAAAACTAATATTAAACAAGATCAGAGTGATATAGAATGTACGTACGTTTTTTCTTACATGACCTTTTACTTCGCGTTTGAAACTTCTCCCTAATTGAATAGTTCTTCATGACTGACTTTAAAAAAAAAATTCTCAAGAAAACCTGGTCTTCCTCAACATGTTTGTGATATGGGTTTGAGATAATTACCTCATCAGTATCCATGTCAAATACATTTAATGCTTGTGTATCTTCAAAAACCACCAATGCTCCTTCATTTTTTGTATTTATCACTGTTTGCAACTTGTAACAGTTGGTTCTTTTTCAGCAACACATATAGATGAACTTGCCAAGTTGCTCCATACAACTTTCTCCAAAATACTTACATAAAAAGGAAGACAATTCATGTCTTGTGTCTGCTTTTTCTACAAAATAAACACCTTTAAACCCATATCATTGCGTATTTTCATCTGCCCTGCATTAGCAGTGATTTGATATTCCACTAGAATACGTTTGCTGGTCAAATCCACACTTAAGTGAGATGCTAAATCATCATCCAGCTCTACGAATGTTGCTGATGTGCTCAAAAGTATAGCATCAGTGACATATTCTTCGTAGTTTTTTTCATACGTCCATCGACCAGAGTGCTTCACAAGGACTGGTATGCTTCCCATTTCTACTTGATTTTATCAAAAAATAAACAAATATACGTATGTGTCAAATGTCACTTGTTATAACACATATTTCCAGCTTTAAACAAATTTTTTTAAAACAAAAAATACAAACAAAAGAAAAGTTTTCAACCAAATACAGAAACTTCTGTAAAAACAGATATACAAATACATTTTCACATATACATTTAAAATTAAGCATCTGGAGGAAAATACATATGCAGATACAGTTATACAAATAGAAATGCATTTTCACATATACAGTTAACATTAAACGAAAATACATATGCAATGTCAACATTAAGCATATCAAAAATACATATGCAATATTAACATTAAACATAACAAAAATACATCTGGAGCATACCTAATTTGTATTTTGATATGTGTCAATAGAATTTCATCACATTCAACAGCTGAATTCGATCATTCATTTATCTAGGATTTCAGAAAATAATTGAATAAAATTCAAATTGAAATTTGTTTAAAATATGT
>NW_025890907.1:0-4461 GCF_002878395.1 Capsicum annuum
GACCCTATTTAAGACAGATCCAAAATGAGTTCGAAAATAGAAAAAGTAACACCAAAATTTTATTTAAGAATAGTATTCTCTATATCAAGAGGAGTCTATAGCTGAAACCCCAAATGAGCAGAAATCGAATCTCAAATTGAAGAAAAGCCAATTTATACTTTACCAGATAAAAATTCCCAAAATCGTAGTTTGAAATCATGATTTTAAAATTTTTTTGATGATATAATCGATGAAAATTTATGAGAATAATATTTTGAAACTTACCAAAGCTCAAATGATGAAAAAATCTTCAAGAATCAGCTAAACTCGAAGCTCAAAGGTCCAAAAATAGAGAAAAGGTGTGAAATGGCTTTTTATAGCAAACCCAGGTTTGGCCAGTTAAGTGGTCATCACTAAAATGATGGGTAACCACTAGAGCGGTCTGGTCTACGTAGCTAGACCCGCTAAAGTGGTTAAGTGACCGCTTTAGCAGTAGGTGGCGGGTCATGCATGACCGCTAAAGCGGTGCTCTTCTGCTTAAGCGTACACTGGTAAAGTGGTATTATAATCACTAAAGCGGCTATACCAGTAACTTTGCTAGGTTGCAAAGTAGTCGGTCGACCCCTCGACATTCATTTGATATTTCGTGAATGCAAACAAACTGTGCTACTAGTCTATTTTTGATACTTTGAACTCAATAACGATGTTTGAATTTTCAAAAAAAGAGTTTTTCACTAAATTGATCCCCAAGACTAGGACTGTTTTTTATTATTTTCCAAATGATTGACCAAAATACAAGATAAGGGTCTTGAACTCGAACTAACTGCACTACGGACCAAAATTCGATATTCCAAATCTATTGGCGAAGTTCAAACTGGAACAATGAACGTTGATAGAAGTCAACTATATGACTTCTTAAATCTCTAAAAATGTCACAAACTCACATAAAACATTCTCGATCGCATCGAAAACTGTGCCCACTATCTTCAAACTTCAAAATTAAAATGTACCAACTATGGAGAAAGACAAAATGATCAAAACACAGATATTTCTAAATTCCAATAGGAGGATCATTACAGGAATCGTGTCACCCATTCCCGCAGATGACAAACACCAAAATATAATTATGAAAAGGGATAAAATGACCAAAACACGCGAAACGGATTTAAAAATATATGCTTAATATCATCCACAGTTTCTTCATAATTATCCAAATGGTCCCAAATATTTAACTTCATCTACTGCCAAATGACAAAATCACATGCTAATAGTACTTAAATTTTTATTTTTGAATTTTCTATTTGATCTCTGATATTCAGTTTTGAGGTTATTTCTGTAGACGACGCTCTCAATAGAGTATTTTTATTCTCAAAAGTTTAAATCGAAATCTTTAATTTAGAACTGGGATTTCAATCATTTATCACAACTTATGTTGGTGATACATATTACTTTCTCCACCCTTCATTTCACCTTATTTAATATTATTTTACTTGGCAGGACCCAACTCGCTCCTTCTTCATGATTACGATCAAACCCGTGATTGAATGCTAAAGGATTTTCCACTCTGCGGTCGCAACGGGGCGTCACGAATGCGAAGAAGGGGCCAGGTGCACCAGTTGAAACATCTCAAGAAAAAATCTCTGTGATGCACCCTCAAAATGCGTTTTGAACTCCATGAACACAATTCAACTATGTTACTAGACCAAATTTATCATTCTAAAATCAACGAAACAATTAGAATTTTCAATGCAGCTGTTATTGTTGGAAGATGACCAAAGTTAACTTTGGTCCTTGATTTCCAACTTCCCATTTAAAGTCTCAAAATTTCACCGAAATCCTTGAAATCTGAACCAACTATTCTACTTATTCAAAATTGACGTTCCAACTGATGAATTTTCATCCAACACCCAGATCTCCGAATGATGACCAAAGTCAACCATAGCAACTCCAAAACTATCCAAAATGAAAATAATTTCTTAAAACCGAACCAAATACTTCCGGAATCATGTCACCCACTCCAACAGATTACTAACACCAAAATACAATTTTGGAGAGGAATAAAATGATCAAAACAGGTCAAATGAAATTAAAATATATGTTTAATGTCATCCACACTTGCTTCATAATTATCCAAATGGTCCCAAATGTTTAACCTTATTTGTTGTCAAATGATGAAGTGAAGTGACTATATCATAACATTCTTATTCCTGCATAATTTTTGAAATTTGTGATCTTAAACATGTCATATCATTAGAACAGCTATAAAACCATCATATTGAGGGAATACCAAAATGTATTCTTTTTGCTAAATAAATTAAATTTTTTATTTCATCCAAATGGTCCTGACTTGGTAATGTCATCCAAATGGTCCTAATATATTAATACGGAAAAGGTTCAAATATGTCATTGAACTATCAGAAATGGCTCATTTATACCATCCGTTAAAAGTTGGGCTTATTCAAGCCATCGCCATTATAAAACTGGTTCATCAATGTCATTACTTTTTAACGGTGGTTTTCTAAAAATTAGCTTTGCCACGTGGCCTCTTATTAGAGGTCCACGTCATTTTTTAAAAAATTTTATTTTTTAGTTTTGATCCATTAAAAAGAATCCATCCGCACTCAACCTATCACCTTAACCCACTTTAATATTACTCTTAATTTTTACCCTAGATTTGAATATATATATATAAAATCATTTAGTCTTCGAACATGAAATTTACATACTTGAATACTACGTTTAAAATAATATAGGTTAGAATAATTAATAATTTAAAATGATAAATGAATAAATTGTGATTAAAAAAATAATTTGTTTTGACTCTCGAAATCTGAACATCATCACATAATTTAGGATGAAGAGAATACCACATACATGAAGGACCACAACTTTTAATTAGGAAGAATACCTAAAAATCCCTTCTAAATTTGGATTATAAGTTGTATAATTGAATCATTGGTAGTCTTAATTATTTCGTGAATTTGGTTATTTGGTAGCCTTTATATTCTTTAACGTGGACGAGACGTAGAACATAACTTCTTTCACCGTGGGTGGATTCTTTAATATACACATTAAAGATCCATTAATATACATATAAATAGTGTCTACGTGAGTAGATACCAAACAACACTCAAAAATAGGTGGACTGAAAACACCCTACGCACCTGGATGCTGGTCTTTTATTTATTTATTTTTTTAAACTCTAACAAGCCTAAAAATAAATTATGTTCTATGTCTCATCCACGTTAAAGAGTACAAAGGCTACCGAATAGCTAAGTCCACGAAATAATTAAGACTACCAATAATTCAATTATACAACTTATAATTCAAATTTAGAAGGGATTTTTGGGTATTCTTCCTAATTAAAAGTTGTGGTTCTTCATGTATGTGGTATTCTCTTCGTCCTAAATTATATGATGATATTCGGATTTCGAGAGTCAAAATAAATTATTTTTTAATCGCAATTTATTCATTTGACATTTTAAATTATTAATTATTCTAACCTATATTATTTTAAACGTAGTATTCAAGTATGTAAATTTCATGTTCGAAAACTAAATGATTATATATATGTTCAAATCTAGGGTCAAAATTAAGAGTAATATTAAAGTGGGTTAAGGTGATAGGTTGGGTGTGGGTGCATTCTTTTTAATGTATCAAAACTAAAAAAAAAAAATTTAAAATGACGTGGATTTGTAGGGGGGTGCGGATATAGGCGGATAACTAATTTATGAAATAGATTTATTTATTCTTTTCATAAGATGTATTCATTAATTTGTTTGGTTTATTATTTTATCCTGTAGTAATTGCAGAGTTACAAATTTCTGTATAATAATTTATCCTAACTGTACTGTAATGTATATCTAATTCTAGATTTTCTATATTATTTATTATCTTGCGTTGTTCTTCTCGTAGTGAGTTTTTTAAATTATATAAACAATCACATGTACTTTTTTCTAAATTTTCTAAGGTTTCTTCTATCCATATTAACTTTTCTTTTAGATTTCCATTATTTTTCTAATTCGGTTTCTATAATTAATTTCTTTATTTAGATTATCTTGATTTTCTCTAGTTTTTCTAATATATCCTAACATCTCTTAATCTGAATAATATCCTTCTGGGTAAATTTCTTGGTATAATTGTTCTATCCAATCTATGGTTTCAACTTCATAGTCTATTACTTTTTCTAATATTATTTTCTTAATGTCTATAATTTCTATATCTTTAAGTATATATAAGATTAAAACTTTAAGATAGTATAGATGATCTATCTTTTAAGATTGATTTTATTATAATATTTTGTAGTAGTTTGTTTTAGTCTTAGTAGTTCTTGCATATTTTTATTAAGAAATTCTATATATTTTATATCTTTATTTTTCATGTATTTGTCTATATTTATTTTTATCTGTTTTTCTAGTAATTGTATGTTTTTCACATTTTTTTTTCTAAAAATTTTATGTAATTTGTCATGATAGGTATTTG
>NW_025890908.1:0-3305 GCF_002878395.1 Capsicum annuum
TATTTATTAATTTTTTCCTCATGTATTATTTTAATAATATTTTTATTTAGACTTTTGTAATTGAATTATACATGGTAGTGATTTTCTTATAAATATCCTTTTGTTCTTTATTAAATGACTACAAAGGATATTTCGGTAATTTATGGTACAATAAATATTTCAAAATCGACGTATATCTCCTCAACTTATATATTTGAAACTTTCAAATAAGACGTGCATCATATAATTTTTTAGGAATGTCATAATGAAAGACGTGCCGTCAATTGTAGTTGCAACAATCTAGCTAGATTTTTATCCATTTATATAATCACTTTTGTATTGGTTGGACCAGTCTAGCAAACTCAATTTTGTTTCATACTGAATGTATATATTATGTTAAAATCGGTTCATTGAACTATATTTCTTTTCTTTACTCTTATACTAAACAAACAAATAGGAAATAATTTTTTTGAAAGTTAAATCTTTTTTGCACATTAATATTGCAAGAATATTCGTGCCTTGCACGGATACAAATATTTAGTATGCATATATATAAACAGAGAAATAGTTGGGAACATTACTATCACTAATGGAAAGTCAAGGCATGGCATTTATTAAGATTGTACTATAAGGTCGACCTATTACTTAAATTGGTCACACTAATTTTTGGATATATGAAAATATAATTAATTAATTTTATATTATTACTTTTATCCTAAACTAATTTTTTTCATGTAATAAATATTATGCAATCATATTTATAAAAATAATGTTAATTTGTCCATTATCATGTATTGGGATAGTTTTCAATGTATTGAGAAAGAGTAATAAAAAAATTTTAAATTTAAGATAAAATGAACAAAAATATTCAAAAAAAAACTAATTTATAATGTGAATAGAATTTATTACTATTGTGGCCAAATTTTATGGACAAAACGATTTGCCCCCTCCTTACAGTTTCACATGGAGGTGGATTATAGCTAATGCTCAAATATGTTACTCCCTTCGTTTTAGAATAAATAAATTATTGGGGTATTTATTGGTGTTTTAAAATAACTGAATCATTGAATTTTTTTTCAAATTTACCCTTATGATTTGACAACCGAGGAGTTAAATTTATCCTTATGATTTGACAATCAATGAGAGTGATGCCAAAATGGAAAAGGGTAAAAATAGAAATTTATATTAAATTTATATCTTTAATTCTGCCAAAATTTAATAATTCATTTATTTTTAATTGGAGGGAATACTAAATCAATGCGGCGGCTATCCAATATCGAATGAAAAATTAAAAAGAAATGGTAATTCGCTATATTAGAGGGTGAGCAAAGAAAAACCACAAATTTAAATTTTCTCCCAAAACAATTCATGGATAGAGTTGGCGTACTATTTGTTTTATTTGTGCATCCTTTTGTAATAATTGTATAATACACCTTCATTTAATCCTTGGAGGTTGTAGATACATGTAACTTTCACTGCTATAAATTAGATGATACGCACAACTCCTTTACTTTATTGTGACTAGGGATGTGCATTATGGTGTGGTACGATATTTCAAATTTCGGTATGATAATTTTGGTATTCAATTTTTAAAAATATTATATTATTATCATATCATATTAATTCGATATGGTTCGATATTTTGATGGTCGATTTTGATATTTTGCGGTATGATAATCGGTAATCATAGTTTGTTCAACTTCAACAATATATAATCGCGTAATTGAATATTATTATTTTGACTTTTCAAAAGCTCATCTCAATTGTATCGTAATTACATATTACACATATAGAAACATTTAAAAAGAAGCCCAAACAACTCCTTTTGATAATCAATTACACAAAAAAAAGACATTGCAATGAAGATAAAATAGTAAAAGTTTCAATGTGTTAACATTTTTATACTAATATTAAGTTGTATATAATATATAAACACACTTCGGTATGGTATTCGATATTTCGATATGTCATTTATAAATATCGAATACCATACCATATATCAAAAAAAAAAAATTAAAACGTAAACCATACACCATACCAAATACCATAATATCAAAATTACAGTATCAAAATTTTTGATTCGATATGATAATTCGGTATATACCATACCATGCCCACCCCTAATTGTGATCATATTCTTTTCTTTTATGACAACAACTTAAAATACAAAAATAGAAGTAATCAGGCAAATAATATTAGATACTCATACTGATAATCAAATAAAGCTAAAAATAATATGAAATAAATGTAATGTCTTGAGAAATGCATTGAGTAATGAATAATATATAGCAAGGTTAAAATGGATAAAAAAAGATAAATTATTAATTGATTTTTCAAACTGAACAAGTATTATTGGACATTTATTTTTCTTATAGTGGATAGTTAAAAATGAACGGAGGAAGTAACTCCTAGAAAATAAAAGATAATTTTACCAATTTTTTTCTTATTAAATTTATCTCTTTTCTAGTTGCAAGATTACATTTTATCTAAACAAAGACAAATTTAGAAGAACATGATCAATTTATTCTCGAAAGCTTAGACTTGCATTTATTTAGGAACAAAATCATAAGACAAAAGCATGACTTATTTAGAAATGAAAGGAATAATATATTTCGTAACATTTATCACTCAATCATATACTCCCTTGTTTCATTTTAGTTGACCCTTTTGCTAAAGTTATTTGTTTCAATTTAGTTGTTCCATCTATGAAATAACAAAATTTTATTATGTTCTTTGAGTACTATATCTATCATTAAATGATTACGTTACTTTACTATATGTAATAAGGAAGAATCCAAAGATTTGGTACAACTTAATTGGATTCAACTAATGTTAATTCAAATATTTTGTCATCTTTAGTTGGATTGCAACTAATCCTCATCAATTGCTTCAAAAGGCTTCTTCTTCTAAATTTACCCTTTGAAATTAAATGTGTTTTTAACTTGTTACTCACCTTTAATTTCAAAGGGTAAATTTAGAAGAAGAAGCCTTTTGAAGCAATTGATGACTTCACTTGTCATTATATAATTACTAAAAATACATTTTGAGATATTTTATAACACCTTAATTTAATTTCCTCTCTTCCCCACTTTTCCTCCCCCCCCCCCCCCCCCCCCCCCCCCCCCCCCCCGCAAAATAAAACACATACATACATCTACCTTTTTTACTTTTACATTTTATATAATGACGTTTCATGGGGCTTTGGGCTCTAGGTGACAAAAGAGTTTTAAAATGAGGTGTGGATGACACAAGTCTTAATAATTGAGTGGAGGTGACAATTACTTTATTAAGGATTAAGAAAGTAAGAAAAATTTGAAAATAACCCA
>NW_025890909.1:0-1747 GCF_002878395.1 Capsicum annuum
TATATCTATAATATAATAAAAGTGTGAAAATCCTTATAAAAGTGATTTGAATTTTTTGTCCTTAATTAAAAAACTCTTCTTTAGACAAAACTGTCTTTTCACTATTTTTAATTTATTATTTAATTATTTTTTATTATATTAATTAGACTTCCTAAAATATATGGGACTCCTAAAATATATAGTAAGGAAATTAATTAATATTTACCTTTCTACTAGACTTCCTAAAATATATGGGACTCCTAAAATATATGGTTGGAGAATTAATTAATATTTTCCTTTCTACCGTTCAATTAGAAAAATATTCCTAAAATAGGACTCTATTAAGGAAACACTTTTATAAATACTGAGATGTGAGTCTACACACATACACACAGACATTTTCTATGAAACATCTCCCTTTTCGGCCAAGGAAAGATGATAGTCTAATGAAAGTTAATATTTTTGGAATATAGGCAATAACAACATTATTTTAATATATTAATCCGTTCTTTTTTTTCTACTAATTTGCTAATTGTCTTTGAATAATGTTTCTT
Organism: Capsicum annuum; assembly: GCF_002878395.1. Taxonomy (NCBI): domain Eukaryota; kingdom Viridiplantae; phylum Streptophyta; class Magnoliopsida; order Solanales; family Solanaceae; genus Capsicum; species Capsicum annuum. The sequence goes on from NW_025890909.1 coordinate 534, forward strand.
CCTTTTTTTTTTTTCTTGAATGATCATATAGAAAAGATTTTATTATCCAAAGATTAGTATATTAATTATGTTTTTATCTTTCAAATAGTTTATTATTTTTTAATTAATATTATTGTAGTTCCTTCTGTAATTCAATGTTGTATTGTGAATAGATGTTCGCATTTATATTGAAGTTAAATGACAAAGTAAGGATTTAAAAAAAAAATTACAAAAAAAAATTCCTATTTCATGAAAGTAATTTAGCGTGGGCTATTAATGATATACAAAGTCCCTTAATCAATAAATGTGGTCTTCTTTGATAAGATCCATGCATCTCTATATGCATAAGGTAGACTGAAAATCCGACTGATAAAATTATTTGTGTTTATAATAACTTTGTAGTATCTAGAAGCAGATTTAAGATTTTTAGTTTATGAGTTTTGATAATAATTTCAAGAATAATGTCGTTGATAGTCAAATATTTAGATTTTTTTTTTTTAAATGCTAAAATATAAGTAAATTACTAGGTTCCCGGCCTCGATCCTGTGAACAATGACAGATCTAAAATTTTGTTCACGTGGATGTTAGTGGCGGAGCCAGATTTTTCGTTAAGAAGGTTTAGAAGTAAGCATACGAACTAATTAAAGGGGGTTCAACATCTATTGTATATACATAAAAAATAATTTTAACTATGTATAAATAGTATATTTTTATCGCCGAAGGGGGTTCATAAGTGTAGCTCCGCCCCTAGTGAATGCAAATTACAATGAACCATGATGATAATCGATAATAATAATTATCATTTTTTCTATTTTCATAATACACTTAGAAAATTTATTTTGAGGTGATATCTTATTCTAAAATAAATGAAGTGTGTGTATAATATGAAAACTTATATTTCCCTAATATCTTTGAAAATATTGTTTTGAGGTGGTGTTCAATTTAAAAGAAAAAAAAGTAAATAAACAAAATACTATAATCTATAATCGATATATATATATATATATATATATATATATATAATATTAAAAGTGTGAAGACCCTTAGAAAAGTGATTTAATTTTTTTGTCTTTCATTAAAAGGTTCTTCTTTAGACAAAACTGTCTTTTCACTATTTTTAATTTATTATTTAATTATTTTTTATTATATTATTTAGACTTCCTAAAATATATGGGACTCCTAAAATATTGTTAGCTATAAAATCTCTGTTTCTGTTTTTGAGTTTACTGTTTTTG
>NW_025890910.1:0-1894 GCF_002878395.1 Capsicum annuum
GAGAATTTTGGTTAAATTAGGTTTCACGATTGTCCATATGCTATTGTGACAGAAGCTATTTAATTTGTCAATTGCATAGTCTCATTTCAGCTAGGAACTCTAAATGTAGCAGTCAATATGGATTATTATGTCTAGCTCTAATGTAGTTTGGTGCTTTGGGCCATTTGCCTGAATCTTCTATATCTGTTCTGCTGGGTTTGGCCAATTACTAAATAAAATTTGAATGTTGTACTAGAGTTCCTATTGATGTCTTCTCTGCAAATTTGTTGTCTTTCAAGTTTCTAATGTATTAGAATACAAGTTTCACTTTTGTGCAAAATGAATTACTCATACTTCTTCAATTCCGAGATAAATCACTAATACTAAAACTCTGTTTGGATGGTTGTTACACATTGTTTCATAATATTATATTGCATTGTATTGTGTTGTGTTGGATTGGATTGGATTGGATTGGCTTGTGTTGCGTTGCGTTGCGTTGCCTTGCATTGCGTTGTATTGCATTGGATTGCATATTGTATTGCGTTGTATTGTATCAGACGGTATTGTTTTAATGAATACAATGATTGGATAGATTTTATCGTTTCTGTCGTTAACATGATGTCACACATTGCATTGCGTTGCATTGCATTATGCATTGCCTTGCGTTGCCTTGCATTGCATTGCGTTGTATTGTATTGCGTTTTACTGTATCAACAGTATTGTTTTAATGAATACAACGATTGGATAGATTTTGATCGTTTCTGTCGTTAACATAATGTCACACATCAAGGATAAACCTACATGAAAAATAGGGTACATGACTGAGGCACTATAAAAAGGTAGGATGAAAAGATAAAATAGGATTATTAAATAATAAGAAAAGGAAAAATGAGAAGAAAAAGATAAGGTAACTACGCGATCACACCAAATTGGTCGTTACAGAAAATGGAACTTTTCCTCTTTACATAACTATGAATTTAACGATATGATACAATAAAATTTAAGCAAGAAATATAGTATTTAAATTAAATCACAATACAATACAATACAATGGGCAACAACCATCCAAACAAGCTGTAAAGGAAAATTATGTGGGATTTTATAATATTGATGTATGATATCTTGATTGTTTTGAAATCAGGGGTAACCTTATTGTGGAAAGACAGTCCCTACTTCCACGAGTCTATTCGGTGACTGATGCAGCAGCCAATCTCCGAAAGCCATTCAAACCTCCAAGCTCCAATGGTTATAGCACCACCAATGAGCATCTAGCCCGCCGTCTTTGTGCTCGTAAAAGGTTTGTGCCATGGGGGTCAACAAGTCCAACTTTGATTGCAATTACAAACAGACTGAAAGCTCCAGAGGCTGCTGAGATAGAAGCGGTGGAAGATAATGTAGAACTGCCACCTGTTGTTGAGCCTTTGGTGTTGTGGCAGCCTGAAGAAATTGCAGAGGAAGGTTATAGTGTAGTATCTATAACTGTGGATCCATCGCTTGTTAGGTTCCTACGCCCTCATCAAAGGTACTTCACATGATATACGTGATATAGGGTGTATTTGATTTATACTTATGTGATATTTTTAGGCGCGCTGTTGAATTAAGTGCATGAGTGAATGGGCAATGTTAGAATTGGAAGTTATGGATAGTTAAAATGTATCATAGTGTGAATCACTCAAAAGAATTCCCTATATCTTCTCATGTATGCCATTCTGTGCCATTTAATTTTTTAATAGTCAAGTGAATTGCGACAATTTGAGTGGGTTCACTAGGATGGATAGGGTCAGAAATAAGGTTGTATGTGACAAAGTGGGAGTGACTTCTGTAGAACGCAAGATGCGTGTGCGAGGTTGAGATGGTTTGGACATGTGATGAGGAGGGGCACAGATGCCCTGCAGAGGTTGGCTATGGATGGATT
>NW_025890911.1:0-2223 GCF_002878395.1 Capsicum annuum
CACCCTTCTTATAGTCGTTAGGCTCATCCTTGATATTTTTGCTACAGATTCCGCTTCGGGAGGTGCTGGTCCATATTCGGGTCTTGCTGCTGCCTATGTTGCTCGGACTCGGCGGTTATGCCGTTGAACCCGTCCCAACGCGACATTGGTGCGAACGCCTATGCGGAATTCATCTTGAATTCAGTCAAACGAATCTGGAGATGTTGACCAACATCAAGAAGAAAGTTGGCTTTGTTATCGAAAGTCGGCGTGGAATTCGTCTCGGATTCGGTCAAATGAATCCAGATACGTTGACCAACATCAAGAAGAAAGCTGGCTTCGTTATTGAAAGGAGAAACTGGCAAAGGGATAAAATCAGCGACTGTGATTGTTGTCGTTGGCGAAAGGGTTGTCGCCGGCGGAAGGGATATCGTTGTCGGAATTTCGATTAGGAAGAAAGAGAAAATGGTAGAATGCTCAAATCTGTGATTGTCGACAGTGGTCCTATTTTTTAATAATTATATTTTTAAAAAAAATAAATTACATTAAAAAGCTAAACCTAATTTATTTAGATCTAGTGAGTGTTTGACTTTTCAAATACTACTCCTAATTGAAAAGAATTTATTTTTTTTCCATATAAAAAAAATACTACTCCTAATTTAAAAAGTAACTAAAAAAAATTACCTTAAAAGTGGAAAAAAGTGAAGAACATTTTTTTAGGAATAAAATTTCCTTGAGACATAGGAAAAAGTAAATAGAAATAACTGTTTAAAATGGGACTATATTAAATATTTAATTTTTTTAACCGAATCCCCGCACCCATAATCGGATTCACACCCCCGAATCTTAAAATTTAAATTTTATTCAAACTGTGTAAAGTGGAAGCAGTCTCTTGGCAAAATGCATGGTAAAGTTGCGTACAATAGACCCTTGTGGCCCGACCCTTGCGAATAAGCGAGAGATTAGTACACTGAGCTGGCCTTTTTAGCTTAGCAATCAGAATCTCATATTGCAACTCTACCATTGCGCCAATGGTGGCCCTCACACAACAAAAGCACGCATTAGAGCTAAGCAATTGACTAGTCATTATCATTAAAAATCTAGTCTTTACAACAAAAACTTCAGATGAACTCAAGAAACTATACACATTATAGTTTGAAACCTATAACTAATAAAAGATACACAATCGACTACTCAATCATAGCAATAAAAATTTAATCTTTACCAAGAAACAAAATAAAGCTAACAATTTCACACACATTAATAAGACAATGAAGTTAGACTATGCAATATTTAACCAAAGCTGATATATATCAAAGTGAAGTGATGCCCGACTTAAAGCCAGATATCAATTCTCACCTAGAGGCATAATTCAATTGCATTAAAGCCCGACTGATGGATGAACTACTTGATGCCTAGAAAGAAGAACAAAAAACTAAGGATTGACTATAGCGAGCTAGCTCTCTCAAAAGAAGGAAATGTCATCTCTAGAAGTCACCACCCTCAGACCGACGAATCCTGCCACCAACAAACCCATGAGGAACCTCAAGATCAATATCGGGAAGTGAAAGATCAATATCCGCATGGGGAGCAACAAGATGGACCTAATCAGCAACCACCCTATCCTCGGCAACATCAGTATCAGAATGAGGAGGTAAAAAACGCACCTCATCGGCAGCAAGACCTAAATGCACAACAATATCACCACCCGTAGGGGAATCAGCCCGGACCTTAGCAACAGCCAAACCTAAGTCTGGACCAGCACCACCCGAAGCGGAATCCGCAGCAGCTGCTATGGCATCTCGGGCAAACATATCAAGGATGAACCTAACGACTATGAGAAGGATGCAGATAACTAAGCAAACCACAAATGTCGAAATATGTGTCATCATATGAAAATCGAAACCCGACGCCTCAAAGCATATGCAATAGCCCGTAATCCACAGATATGGCCTCACGAACACCGTAAAAAAAAGACAAATAAAGCTCCAATCATGGTTGCCAACCTCGAGAAGGTGTTGTAACCTCCTTGAGTGACTACGCATCCCAACTATTAACAATAACTCTCACTGCATTTAAAGCATGGTGATAGCTAGCAGAAACGTAGTCACCGGGTCTTAGGTACTCGAGCTTTTGTAACACCGGTTGTACTAAAATCAAAAGACCAATAACATATATTGAACTTGCACAAGCAATATTGATCGTGAAATCTTGATCTTGCTCACCAATGTAAATAAAAAAAAA
>NW_025890912.1:0-1472 GCF_002878395.1 Capsicum annuum
TTCTTTTGGGATACTTTGAAGAATATCTTTTCTTTTGAATGATTCTTGTTTCCTTTAATATAGAGCTTGAGATATCCTCATATTTTGTAATCGACTTGAGATGCCTTATTTCTTCTTTTGCTTTTCCTAAGTTGTCAGACATTAAAATAAGATACTATCAATATCCCTTGGTTTGATGGATGACAAATAAAGTAAATTTAGTCAACTTTCCTGTTTAGCTTCGCCTAAGTAGTTGGCTAAGGTAAGCTGAGCTCCCCAGGAGGTGTTCCATCTATTATAAAGTCACCTTTGTACCTGATACTTATAGATACATGTAGATAATAATACACTTCTCCCCCTTTAACATTAATAAAAAAGAAAGAGGCAGTATATATGCAGAACAACTAAAGTAGAAATATCATCAAAATAAAACAAGTATTCATGGGCTTATGCGCAGATGCAGACCAGAGTTTATAAAAAGAAAAACCTCATCCATAAAGTCATAAGGGGCAGGAGGAGGAGGAGGAACAACACGACCAAGAAAGTATGCTAAAGTTTGAGCAGTAGCCTCCTTCAATACATTGAACTAATCATGATCATGGTGGAAATAGTATCACTAGCGGTATGAATCTTCTCAGCAACTATGATAGTCTTTTTTATTATCGGGTTCAACTTGAGACGAATCTTAGTGACATCTAAACTTGTCTCCTTACCAGTTACCTGAATTTTGTCAGTTTGAAAGTGCGATGCTAGAAGAAGGTTCTCAAGAGCATCCACCTTGTCTCAAATCAACGATGCAATTGAGAATGATTAAGGATACATAGGATGGACCAGCATCATTTCGAAAAGATGGGGTATTTTAGGAGAAATAAGAGCATTTATAGGACAAATTTCAATCTTAGGAACCCGTGCTATCAACAATAAAATAACTCATGCTAATAAATGCTTTAGAGTTATAAAATTGTTTGACCGAAACTGAAGAAACATCCTTAAAAGAGATATTACTGCTTCCAAAATGTGAGTTATAATTAGCCATAAGGGAGACTTAATGGATCAAGATATGCTTCAATCAATAAATTAATACTGAACGAGGGGAGCTTAAACATATGCTTAGAGATATATTAGGTTAATAGGGAGTCATGCCGAGTGAAAGTAGAAAGAGAGCTAGCATGAGGAAGGAGAGTAGTGGCCACAATGTGGGCAATAACTCTAACATCAAAAAACAATTTTTCAGGACCACTAAAAGTAGGGAGATGATCAGATGACTCCAGAGAAAGATCAAAGGGGATATCAAAATCAATAGGCCAAAGGGTTTTGGAGGAAGTAGAGAAACCAATATAATGAATACCTAATATAGAAACTAACTGTCATCACCCAAAGGTAGCCAAGTAATTTTTTATCCCCCCCCCCCCCTCAACTTTTACCTATTTTTAGCCTCAAAATTTTATTTTTGGTCTAATGTTTTTTTTGAACTTTTATGTTCATTTTCAGTA
>NW_025890913.1:0-326 GCF_002878395.1 Capsicum annuum
CCTCTTCTTTCTTATTCAAACACAAAAATACTTTCATCAAGTTAAAATTATTTTTTTCAAATTGTCTTATTAACAAAAAAATTCAAAAGTAAAATCAAAAGAAATCTCATTAATGATAAGTGATTCAAAAATAAAATAATCAATTTAATTTAATTTTTTTCTAAATTTTGAGGGAGTTGGATTGAAGGTTGAGATGGTGTTCAATGGAGAAAGTTATTTAATAGTGTTTTCATGTTTGTTCTTGAGTGGTGTTAATGGAGGAAAGTGAAAAAAATTAAGGAAAAGTGTTGTTCTTGGGTGGTGTTGTTAATGGAGGAAAGTGAAAA
>NW_025890913.1:426-20482 GCF_002878395.1 Capsicum annuum
AAGAAAAGTGTTGTTCTTGGGTGGTGTTGTAAATGGAGGAAAGTAAAGAAAATTAAAGGAAAGTGTTGTAAATGGAGGAAAGTAAAGAAAATTAAAGGAAAGTGTTGTTCTTGGGTGGTGTTGTTAATGGAGGAAAGTGAAAAAAATTTGAGGTTGTTAATGGAGGTTTGGGTGTTGTTGATGATGATGATTTGAAGAAGAAAGAAAAAAAAATGTCCACTTTTTATTTTAATTTTAATTTATTTATTTTTAAATTATTTAATTATATTTTAAATATAATATTACTGAAATTAATTTTTTTTAATAAATAAACACGCCTTTTTAAAAAAAAAATGTCACGTCAACTTTAGGGGTCAAATAAATACACTTTAAAGATGTTAAGGGGGTAAATAAACGAAAGTTAAGTTTAAGTGTTAAAGTGAATTTGGAAGACAAGCTCAGGGGGAAAAGATGTCTTTTCTCAAATTTCTAGATAACTAAAACTAGTAATAGGGATAGTTGTATTATTAAGCCCTTGATTAATGATGAATTCTAATTTTGGTTCTTATAATATTTAGTGAAAAATATTTTAGCCTTTAACTAATTGAAATTTGGGTTATTGCTCCATGTTAGGGTTTTTGTCCTAATTCTCTTACTATATTTAAGTTTTATTTTTTTCTTAGAAGGAAAATAAAAGTTATCATAATTACTTTTGTTTTTTCTGAAAAAAAAATATAATTCTTTTTCATATTTGGCTAACCTCTTTTTTGGAGGAAAGGTTTTGGACATCTATAAATAGAAGATCTTCTTCTCATGCCATAACATAAGAGCATCTACAATGTAGTCGTTAAAAGAGTCTGGCTTAGAGGGAGATTTTCTCTCTTATTAGTTTTATGTTTTTTCTAATATTAGGTTTTATATGTAGGTCAATTGGCCAAATCATATAATACTATTATGTTTTTTAGTATTGTTTTTTGTTGTCTGATTTATTGTCTTATAGTTTGCAACTAATAGCTTTCACATGACGCCCTCTCGATTTCGAACCTAACAAGTAGTATCAGAGCTTACGGTTCAATGGTCCAATGGTGTGGTGAGACGAGATTAAACAGTTCAAAGCGATTTTAAAATCAAACTGCAACAATTTGAATGATAATAAAGATTTTTGTCGAACTACATGTGGAAAACAAATTTCAACCATATTTTGAACACTCCTGCTGCTGCATCTTTAAAAATAAAAAATAAAATATTACTTTTAAATCAATTTTTAACCATGATATTTTAAACTTATTTTTAACCATTGCAAGCAGCAGTTATGAAAATTACATCAAGAACGAAATTCATACACGTGATATGAAGAGAAGACGGATCAAGAATATTTTGAAGAAAATCAAGCCAAAAATAAGAGATTTATTAAGGTTTTTGCCCTAATTTTCTTACTATATTTAAGTTTTATTTTTTCTTAGAAGGAAAACAAAAGTTACCATAATTACTTTTACTTTTTCTGAAAGAAAAAATATAATTTTTTTCCATATTTGACTAACCTCTTTCTTGAAGGAAAAATTTTGGACATCTATAAATAGAAGATCCCCTTCTCATACCATAACATAAGAGCATCCACAATGTGGTCGTTAAAAGAGTCTGGCTTAGGGGGAGATTTTCTTTCTTATTTGTTTTATATTTTTTTAATATTAGGTTTTATATGTAGACCAATTGGTCAAATTACATAATAATATTATATTTTTTAGTATTGTTTTTGGTTGTCTGATTTATTGTCTCGTAGTTTACAACTAATAGCTTCCGCATAACGCCCTCTCGATTTCGAATCCAACACTTGTTGGGTTCGAAATCGAGAGGGCGTCATGCGGAAGCTATTAGTTGCAAACTATAAGACAATAAATCAGACGAAAGAAAAACATACTAAAAACATGATGATTATATAGTTTGGTCAATTGGCCTACATATAAAAACCTAATATAAAGAAAACATAAAACTATTAGAGAGAAAATCTTCCCCTAAACAAAACTCTTTAAACGACTACATTGTGAATGCTATTGTGTTATGGTATGAGAAGGGGGGTCTTCTATTTATAGATGTTCAAAACATTTTCTCCAAGAAAGAGGTTAGCCAAATATGAACAAGAATTATATTTTTCTTTCAGGAAAAGTAAAAGTAATTATGGTAACTTTTATTTTCTTTCTAAGAAAAAAAAACCCTTAAATATAGTAAGAAAATCAGGGCAAAAACCCTAACAAATCTTCCTTTTTTGGCTTTATTTTCTTCACTTGATCCGTCTTCTCTTCATATCACGTGCATAAACTTGGTTCTTGTTATAATTTCCATAACTGCTGCTTGTCATAGTTAAAAATAAGGTTTAAAATATCATGGTTAAAAATTAGTTTAAAAGTAATATTTTATTTTCATTTTTAAAAATGTAGCAGCAGACGTATTGAAAATATGGTTGAAACTTGTTCTCCACATGTAGTTTGACAAAAATCTTCATTATCGCCTAAATTGTTACAGCTTGATTTTGAAATCACTTTGAACCTGTTTAGTCTCGTCTCACCACACCATTGGACCATTGAACCGTAAGTTCTGATACCACTTATTGGGTTCGAAATCGAGAGGGCGTCATGCGGAAACTATTAGTTGCAAACTATTGAGACGATAAATCAGACGAAAGAAAAACATACTAAAAACATAATGATTATATAGTTTGACCAATTGACGTACATATAAAAACCTAATATAAAATAAAACATAAAACATAAAACTATTAAAGAGAAAATCTCCCCCCTAAACAAAACTCTTTAAACAACTACATTGTGGATGCTATTGTGTTATGGTATGAGAAGGGGGGCCTTTTCTCCAAGAAAGACGTTAGCCAAATATGGAAAAGAATTATATTCTTCTTTCAGGAAAAATAAAAGTAATTATGGTAACTTTTATTTTTCTTCTAAGAAAAAATAAAACTTAAATATAGTAAGAAAATCAGGGCAAAAACCCTAACACATTTCTACATAATTTTTTTTTATATTAGACTATTTTTATAGCTATACTATAGGAAAAATAATTTATTTCAAAATAATTTATTATGTATTTGGAAAAAGAAAAAAAAAAGCCATTTTATTTACTTGGAGAAAAAGAAAAGAAAGAAAAAAGTTGCTGCCTAACCTTTCTCTCTCTATATAATATATATTATATCCTCAAATGGGGTCAACCAATGAGAAACATAGAAACAAGTAGTTTTCTTTCTTTCTTTTAACTTCTTTCTCCATCAACCAACGTTTTCCTTTTCATTCTCTGCATCAATTTAGGCTTAGGTTTGTTTAACCAATTTTCTAATTTAACTTGTTGGTATTTGTAGATTTTGTTGATTTTTGTATCCTCTATTTAACTAGGGGGTTTTATTTAATTCAGAATATCCTTTAATTAATTAGGAAAGTATTTGTTTAATCCTGGAGAAACATTTTACACTGCTGAAATAATTTTTTAGGACAGTGCCTAGCACGACTCAAGTATAATTAATCTATTAACTTTTTAAAAAGGAGTTAGATTACTGTTATAGTTTTCATATTGAATATAGTATTATCATTGAGATAGTAATAATACTATATACTGTTATGTTATTGTATTGCTAATATTATTAGTATAATATTTTGTCAACAGTTAAATAATATTGTTGTTATTATTATTTTTCCATTGTTTCCCAACATATACTATCTTTAAATATGAATTTTCTATTCCATAGAAGAGGTGGTTTGGTCATGGGATGGAAATGACATAATAAATTTATCTAAGGGTAATTTGATCATTCAATTCAAGTTCTAAGCTCAAATTGATAGTTTTTTGTGCTTTATTTTTTGAAACTCATGAAAAGTTTTAATAAAACCCCCTTTTTTCTTTTTAATTACCAACAATGCCAAGTATAAAATTTATCATAATGCCATCACATGCCTTGTATATATTTTCACACATGTGGACCCTATATCTTTCATTTATTTTTCATTTCATTTATCTTTTTATTGAATAAAATTGTTTCAGATATATTATATTAAGTAAATTGATTAGTAAGATGATAATTTATTGTAAAAATTAATTAGTGATACAATTAAATAAATTGTATTCTTTATTTAGTTTTATTTTTCATTTTTATTTAGCTTTTTATTGTATAAAATTGTTTCAAATATATTATATTTAAGTAAATTGATTAGTAAGATCATAATTTATTGTAAAAATTAATTAGTGATACAATTAAATAAATTTTATTTTTTATTTAATTTCATATCAAATATATAATTTACTTTTTTTACTATTTATTACTATAATTTCACCTAATTTTTTTTTATAAATATATAGAAGAGAAAATTTCGATGTGCCTGCTTATGTTGTCGGCTTCAATTGCTTCAATCGTGATTTTATTACATTGCCCCTAATTAATTATTATAAGTTATTTATATTAAAAAAATAATAATATTTAATTTTAAAAAAAAATAGACATTTATGACATGTCTATTTCAGTTGTTACAATCGTAGTTTTACTTTCTATTATATCATTTTTCATTAATTATTATAAATTATTTATATATTAAAAAATTTATAATATTTAATAAAAAAAGGTAAAATAGACATTTATGACATGTCTATTCCAGCTACTTTAATCGTAATTTCACTTAATATCATCCCTAATTAATTATTAAAAGTCATCTAAGTATTTAAAGTAGCTCTCTGTCGAACTGTCAGCTTCAGCTATTTGCTCCATAATTTTACTATATCATTCCTAAGTAATTATTATAAATTATTTATATATTAAAATATTAATAATATCCAATAAAACAATAAAATAGACATTTATGACACGTTTGTTTCAGCTGTTTTAATTATAATTTTAATAAATATCACCTCTAATTAATTATTATAAGTCATCTAAGTATTAAATACATAACCAATATTTAACTAAAGAGGATAAAATAGATATAAAATGATAAGTTAACTCTTGATGTGTTTAAAATAACTTGATGTCTTATATGAGATTTCACTTACTTTTTTTCACAAGTATCTTTTATAGTAATTTTATTATATCACTTCTAATTAGTTGTTGTGAGTTATTTAAGACATGTTTATTTCGTTACTTCAATCGTGATTTTACTATATCACCTCTAATTAATTATTATGGTCATCTAAGCATCATGTCACTTAAATTATAGTAGAAAATTTTTTACACAATAATTAAAAATTATAATTATTTTAAAAATACAATTAACTATCAGTGACACAAGACTTTGGACAAGGAGTGTAGCATATTTAAAAAAATATATATAAAAAAAATTATAAATTACAATAATTAAAAACTTGAAATATCTATAAATAATTTATTCTATTATATATTTTTATAAAATACATAAAAAATACTATAAACCACAATAATTAACAGCTTAAAAAATTTAAATAATATAAATATTTGGTTGACTCTCGAAATTATATCAATATCACTTAATTTGAAATAGAAGAAAAATATTATAAATCACAATAATTAATAATTTAAATTATTTTATTAAATACAATTGACTATCAATGCCACAAAAGTTTGAATAGAGAGAGTAACATATATTATTTAAAAATTACATAAAAATATTATAGGTTACAATATTAACAACTTAAAATATCTAAATACATATTAAAAGTATGATTGATTATCTAAATTTAATTTGTGTCATAAAAATAGAAACAAAAAAACATATATTGAGCTCGTGCTAGATTCCGGATGAATCTTAGGATGTATATGCAATTCATCTTTTTTTTCAACTTTTGTTTAAATATATCAAAATTTAAAAATGCAAGTTCTAGTACAGTACATCAAACGGTGTATAAGAAATAATATTAGCATAAATAATATAAATATTACTAATACAAGCATTATTAGTGCCAACATTATTATTAATACATTCTATCAGCATTATTTTTGTACTCTCTAACAAACGACTCCACGTTTTAATGGAAGGAACATATACAAAAATAAAGTTCAATAAAATATCTACATACGTATGTTTTATCGTGTTCTCAAAGTCAAATAATTTAAATTAATACGAAAGATGGTAACTTATAATTTTCTATTTTATATAATTTCTGAAATACTTGAAATTTGAATTTAAAATATTAATTTAGTTTAACTTCAAAGAACAAGTTGACAAATAAAAGAGAAGGAGAAAATGAAAGCAAATGATGACGTCTATGACGGCTTAGTAAGGAAATACAATATGGGTTATTAATTGCAATCCACATGTGATGTAATATGCAATGACTAGACAACCTTTTATCTTTTTCAACAATTATTCTCTATTTTATACAATAAATGTCAAGTCTTATGTATCAATTTTACGCTTAAATTTTCTACTTAATGTAGCAAATCTCGATCATATGATTAAAGATATAAACTTTTAAATGCATCAAAATTTATTGTTTATATGAGTAAGTTATACATAGTTATCTTGTAAGACTTGACTCCTTGAAAAATACTACCACATAGTTAATATGTTTTGTGTATTCATGTTTTATAATTCACAATTCGAATTAATATCAATTTAACTTACTATACATAGTAAAAATAACTTAATGTTGGATCCGTGCTAACATGGGCCTTGCACCTCTAGTTAACAATATAATACATGAATATTAAATAGTTGAACACATCATAATTCGTTAAATTTATGAAGATTCACGGCTTGATCAAAAGTTTAAATATTAATTGAGGAACTAAAATTTTAATTTGACTTTTAATATGTTTAACCAAAAACCACAAGGATTAAAATAAAAAAATTATTTATAATTGAGGGACTAAAATGTTGATTTCCCTTAAATTTTATATTTTGGACAATTAGTCAAAAAGTTTTAGGTAGATGTTTTTCTTCCCTCTTTAGGCTTAGTTAACTTTCATGATGTCTCAGAGATGTCACATAGCGGCGGAGTCAATTATTTTAATGGGTTCAGAACTAAACATACGAGCTAGTCAACAATTATATATATAAAAGATAATTTTAACCTTATATAAATAGTATAAGTTTACGTCGAAGGGAATTCCAATGAACCCCTAATCTAAAGGTGGCTCTGCCCCCGATGTCACACACACTCGTACAAATATTAGTCACTAATATGTCCTTTGAGCTTCAACCCTTCATTCCAAGTCCATGAACTTCGTAGCTTGCTTTGGAGAGTGCAACGTTCAGATGAAGCTCGACTTGCATCACGCGAAATTCAAGTAAAGCAATGTCACGATACTGTCACTGGAAAAGCAAATCATGTTACAATTGTGAAGTATAATACTATCATTCTGACGATTCTTGGCCTATAATAAGAAATCATATCAAAATTAGTAAAACGAGGAAGTAAAAATTTATGTAAAACATAATTCAATCAAAGAAAATAAAAAGCAACAATAAATACCAATTTTGATTGATGTGGTCACATATTATCTTGTAAACTTTAATTCCCCTTTGAAATTATTGTCCAATCCTCTCTTTAAATTGATATCTTTTCTTTTTTGAAGGAAAAAAGTGTCAATAAATAATTGGTATATGTGGCATATTGCTAGTGGTATCATGGTATGTTTTTTCTTTCATATTAAAGCTTTCAAGAAAATGATATTTGCTTTGGCAACATCACCACAAAATTAAAAGGACATATAGTAAGATCGACAATGTCATGGTAAACTTTTTCACTTTTAATTTTTGTTTTCATTTGGTATCTGATGTTTATATTGATGATTAATTAACTTTGTGCATTGGTACAATTAAGATTTAGGGATTGTGGGTATCTGAAAGGTTTGAACACACACAATTGACGACCAAATCTGTACAGTTTCGACTGAAAACTAAACTTGGTTTACAACTGAGTGTTTTTTTAAGTCTTACATCAATTTTTATGTATTTTTTATGTAGTTATATCTAATCTACATCGAATTTAACGAGTGCTGAATCATCCCAAAATTGGCTTTAAGTCTGTCCCGTGTTTCTGTACGGGGTAAAACTAGTGAGAGCTAGGATACATGGCCTGATCCGGATAGGTAGACTGATGTGTAACACGGCACCAGCATAGGTCGGAGTCCTTTAGTGCAACATTAACAAATTGTGATTCGCCAAAGCTTAAGATTGTAAATTATAAATAGTCATCCTTACTCACTTGTAAAGGGATTGACTCTCTCACTCTATCAAACAATACAACACTTATCAAATGGTGTGAAAATTTAGATCATATCGATACATAAAATTTAAACTCATACTACTATCATTGTATTTTGAGGTGCGAAAAAACTGATCTGAACACCATAATTATTAAAAAAAAAAAAAATGAATTCCAAACTTTACACTATATTGGCTAATACTAGTTGGAGTAGGTAAGAAACCATGTGTTGTGTAATAATCGTGTAGATTTAATTTGTTATCTCTTATCACATTAATTAGCTAATTAATTAGTGCCAACAATTAGCCAAAGTCATGTTTTCAAAATGACCGTTTTACAACAACAAAACCGTGATATATATTAACTTAGTATATACTATACAATTGGTGACGCGGAGGGGAGTTTTGAAGTAACTGGTAAAGTCGTTGTCATGTGACCTGCATGAGTCATGGGTTCAAGTCATGCATACAACATTAACGTTGCGTACAATAGGCAATTGTGATTCGGCCGTTACCCGAACTCCACGCATGACGAAAGTTTTAGTGCATTAGACTGTCTTTTTTTTTATGATTGATGGTTACTTATCGAAACTTCTAGTTATGTAACATGTGGTGAAAAACCATGGTCTTTGAGTACATTAATTAATATTATATACTAAAAGTAGATTATGACTGGGGTGGATCCTATGTAATTCATTCTAGTCGAGTACTTTTGTTGCAAAACATAAATTTATGTATAAAAATTTACTAAAATTGAAATGAACACTAGATATGAATCTGAAATTACTTTCCCATGATCCACAAAAAAATTGCTACTAATATAACTTTTTTTATGGTTTTACGCTCGATGTTTGATGTTGTTCGACTAAATTTGAATTTACTTGCACGGGAAAAGCCTCACATTGCAGGATAAAGCTTTCCTAACAAGTATAACTCTATACTCAAGATTCGAACTCGAAACATATGATAAATCATAAAATGACACCATAGTTATAATAGGCTATGCATGGTTAAACATCGTGGCCATATCAGTGGCGGACCCAGGATTTAAGGGTCATGGATGCTCGGGAGGTTAAAACACACATATTAACGCTCAAATTTGTATGGTTCTGTCTGAAAATTAAAGAGTTCAGCTAAAGCCGTCAATATGGGTCAGGCCCGTTGGGCCGGCTCGATACAACCTGTAATTTGATGGAGTTGGGCTTCAATTTTTAAAAGCGTTTGTAGACACCTAATTTCGTCCCTCCCCGATGTCGTTTTTACCCATTTTTACCTTATCATATCATGTACCCTCACCCACGTGATTACATCCCACAAAAATACAAAAAAAGTAACTCTCAACAAAATCCCTAACAAACTTTTATTCTTTTAACATCCTAACAACCCTCTCCAATAAGAAAATGACAAATCACCACCTTAACACCCCATACCTTACCCCTTACCCCTACCCGCGTGTACCCCACTACCCCACTCACTCTCATAATTCACTCTACAATATATACACACATACAATCAGAAAAAGGGGGAAGGAGCATATACAGAAAAGAAAAAAAAAGGGAGCCTCCATCTCTCTAGACCTCTCTCTACTCTCTCTCTTTCAAAAAAGCCCCACCAGTCGCCTTCTATCGCCGTCACCGGCGAGACCACCGGAGAAAGCTCTATCGCCGGCAAAACAATAACGACCAGCAACACCACCCCCCTCCGTAACCAGCTCTTCTCCCAGCCCAAAATCCAACCACAACGACAAAGGCGCTGGCGCCGCCTTCTCTCTCGGTCCATGATCTCTCTCCCCTTCTGCCTTTATCCTCTCCGGCCGTCGATGGACGGAGCACCACGACAGCCAACTCAGCGACCAACGCCGTCACTATCTTCGCCGGACTTCCTTTCCCGCTGCCGATAAACCGACACCGACCGGCGACCTATCGTCCTCAGCCAACAGTAGCGGGCCAGTGCTGCCACCGACGAAACAACATCGCCGTAGACAGCTTCAGCTCCAGTCACCACCAAAAAACAAGCACCACCGCCGTTCTCTCCGTCACCGGAGCTCACCGGAGCTTGATCTGCATTGGGTTTTGGGTTCCTGTTGTTTGTTGGGGTTTTGGGTTTCGTCTGTTTCCTGGTTCGTCGTCAATATTGGATTTTGAGTTGTCGTTATCAAATCGCGTCGTCGTTCTTGTTTGGGTTTCGTATAACAAAATTTGTCTCACTGGTTTTGAAGTTGTCCTATTATTTTTTCCCTATACTGAGTTGGATTCATCGTGATCGAGGTTCTCCGATTGAGTATTTTGGTCTTCGGATTTCTTTATTATCGTCAAGGATCAATTTCATCGAGTTCCATTTTTTCTAACCGAATCTTTATTTTATCTTGACTTTTCTTTTGTGATGTTGTGGGTGTGGATGATTTATTTGTTGTGTGTTTGGTTTGAATCTTCGTTGTTAGTGTTTGTTTTGATGATTGTGACGTGGTGATATATTTCGATATTATGTTGGAGAAATTGCGATCACCGTGGTTGATTTGATTGAGACTTATTTAATCATGTTGGTTGAAATAAATTTAGGGAAGGGAATCGAAAATTGATAAAAGTAAGTATTATGATATTTTTGATACATCGTTGATGTTGAATGCGGTATGTTGTCGAGCGGATAGGCAAACAGTAAGCTCGGGTAGGCAAGTTTAGGATTGGTGTAGTGTGGGAATGATTGGAATAGTTGTTGAATGTTTTGTTTATCGTATTTAGAAAGCGCATTTATTTAACCGGAGAATGCCCCGAGGTAATTTGTATTTACTCACCGGGGAATGCCCCGAAGAACTTTGTACGCTAAGGATGTTCGTGATCAAGGCCCGAGGCATCGGGTAAAGCATGGTTTAGGACTAGTGTAGGTTATTTCAGTGTTTTTTATTTCAGGTTGTAATAATTGGACTAGACTTTACATTTTTGTTTTGTTTTGTTATTGTTTGATTATTTTGCGTGCTTTTTTGTGGTTTATGCATTTGTAACGTCAATTTAGCCGATACGCTCTGCCAAGCGACCGTGGTTAAACCACGGGATCGAGGGGTGCCTAACACCTTCCCCTCGGTCAATAGAATTCCTTAGCCGAAATCTCTGTTCGCAAACCAGTTTAAGAGTCAAATGGTTTCGAAAAGGATTTTCAAAAGGTGACTTGGCACACCAGATTATGCCAAGTGGCGACTCTGAATAAAAATGTAAATAATCTTTTTCCGAAATAAATTTTCATTTCTTGTCACTTAAATAGTAAACCCCTTTCGAAATTTAAAATATACATTTTTTGGAGTACGTAAAAAAGGGGTGTGACAGCTTCTGGCGACTCTGTTGGGGAGCATTCTTTGACAACTTTTCAGAATTTGAGCTATTTTTGGAGTCGTATCGGCTTTGTTTGGCATTACGAGTGTATAAGCTTGTTTGTGATTTTGTTTGGGTTATTGTTTGCACTTTTGTGTGTTTTTCGTGCTCTTTGTTTATAGTATTTATCTTATATGTTACCGCTTTATATCTGGCATCATGAGTCCACCCCCGGCCTTCTTTCTGCAACAAGTTCGTAGTACACGTGTTGTACACAACCTCTAGTTGAGTCACCCTTATTTTAGGAAGGGAGCCGTCGGTGTTATGGAGTAGGTGGAAAGCAAAGCAGCCACTGTCGACCATACGCTCCCCCGAACAGCCTATTTAGTAAACCACAACGTAGGTCAGCCTTTAGGTCATGCTTATGTGCATCATACGGAGACCTAGCGGGACCCACATGGCCCTTTGTAGGAGACTCCCCTCTAAAGCATCCCTACGTGCTAACTGTTGTATTTTTAAGGGTAACGTGGTTATTTGACGGACTGATTTTTAAAAAAAAAATTGTTAGGAGTAAGGTGCGTAGGCAAAAACGAAAAAGAAAAAAAAAATAGAAAAAGTGAGTCGAAAAGAATGAAAAAAAAAAGAAGAAGAAGAGGAATGTCGTAGTTTATTTTAGAATTCTTTATGGCTTTTGTTCTTCACGATCCAAAAACTCAAAAAAAATAAATTTACGTTTTACATTTGTCTTCGCAAAGTACCGTAAATTAAAAAAAAAAAGAAAAAGAAAAAAAAAGAGTTTTGTTTGCCTTTTCTACTTATTTGTCAAAAACAAAAATACCAAAAAGATTTTTCTTCATAATTGATAGTGTTAGTGTCTAGCTGAAAATCCAAAAGTTTTTTTTGGTTTGTTTTTGGTAGTGTCTCTTAAGTTAGGGTCAATTTATTAGTTAATCGTTAATTGTCCAATCTGGACGAACTACGCACCCCTGATTCTCCTCTTTCGGGAGTGAGATACGTAGGCAGCCTATTGTTGGTTCGGGGATCTTATTTGAAAAAATTCAAAAATATTTCTTCACTCTCCATTTAGAGTAGACATTTCATATACGTCTTTAAAAGAAAACTACAAAAAGATTTTTCCTTAATAGGTTCAAGTTTCCTTTTCATATGAAATTCAAAATTAAAAACCCCAAAAGATTTTTCTTTGCTAATCATAGGTTTCGTTTTGTATAGGTATTTTAAAAGTAAAAAATGCAAAAGATGTTCGTCAATTCTTTTGACAAATTGTTATTTTACTTTTCTTCTTAAAGTTTCAAGAAAAAAAAAAGTTTAATTGGCCATTTTGGCAAGGCCCGAACTACGCAAGATCTGATTCATGTACAACATGATACGTAGTCAACCTACTTTTGGGTTCGATCTAATCATTTTATTTTGTTGTTTTTCATTATTTTTCCTCTTTTAAAGAAAAACAAAAGCCATAAAGAATGATAAAATAAAGGTAGATAACGAGAGAAGGGAAAAGAACAGAGATGGATACGAAATAATAATAATAATAATAATAATAATAATAATAATAAGTGTAGATAAAAAAATAAGTGTAGACAAAATCAGGATGATGTTAAAATGACCTCGCTACCCTCAAAAGCTGGTAGAAATGAACATGAATTTAGGAAAATTTTACCAATGTGATTCCCATGATTGTTGTGTGCCCTAATCCTAACAGATGTCGTCTTTGATAAGCATGTTATTTCAGATAACAGTGGTAGGTTTGCAGCACTCTGGCTAGTCACCCATACTTCACCAGATCCAAAGCAAAGCTCGCCATGGCTAGCAGGGAGATTGAAAATTTGCTCATTGACCCGGATCAGGATGATAAGGAAGAAAGTTCTGAACACAATGATGAGGTAGTAAGGCTCAGGCAACAATTGATATATTTGCACCGGGCATGGGCCAGCGGAATGCCTCCTCCTCCGCTCCCTGAAGGTCTTGGGAATATCTCTAACTGCCCACCGCTCTCTCAGGCACAATTCTCTTCTCCCACTGAATCTCCTGAGCACGCGCCAGGATTCACTGCGCGACATTATTATCCTGGCAGTTTTGGTGTGGCTTTGGTAGCTCCCCAATCAAGACCAGCTGCTCAGCCAGCGCCACCGATCACACCGGTATTCGTGGCTCTGCCACCACATGAAACTCCCATATATGTTGTGCGTCCCACGATGAGGCTTCCTAGGTCTGCCAGTACTGAAGGTTCCAGATAGTCAGTATTATGCCCCTGAGCCTACTTTGCAAATAAACAAACCGTATGGGTACACTCAGCCGCCTGCATTTTTATTTGATACGGAGAAACCTGTCGCAGCAGAGGAACAGGATATCATAGCCCGGAAGTTGAAAGGTTTAGAACAGGCAATGAGGAATTTGCAAGGAATCGGAGATTATAGGAGTGTTTCCTATAAAGATCTTTGCATGTTCCTAGACATCAACCTTCCCCCTAGTTTTAAGATGCCTAAGTTCGAGAAGTATGCAGGACACGGCGATCCTGTGGCATACTTAAGAC
The DNA here is from genome assembly GCF_002878395.1 of Capsicum annuum. Lineage (NCBI taxonomy): Eukaryota > Viridiplantae > Streptophyta > Magnoliopsida > Solanales > Solanaceae > Capsicum > Capsicum annuum. The sequence continues at coordinate 14,430 of NW_025890913.1, forward strand.
GTTATTGCAACCAGTTGAGGGCTGCAGGAGGAAAGAAAGAATTGCTCATGGCCTTCTTTGGCAAGAGTCTTTCAGATCTGGCTTCAGAATGGTTTATCCATCGAGATATCGATAAATGGAACAGCTGGGATGATTTGGCTTCTGAATTTGTTCAACATTTTCAGTACAACATTGACTTGATTCCGGACAAAAAATCCTTGGTCAATATGAAGAAAAAGAGCACTGAAAGTTTTAGGAAATACGCGATAAGGTGGCGTGAACAGGCCACCAGGGTAAAGCCTCCAATGAAAGAAAGTAAGTTGGTAGAAGTTTTCATTCAGGCTCAGGATGAAACCTATTTTCAACATTTACTTCCGGCAATGGAAAAGTCTTTTATGGAAGTCCTCAAAATGGGGGAGATGATAGAGGACGGAATTAAGACCGGCCAAATAGTGAGTTTTGCCGCATTAAAAGCTACCACACAAGTGATTCAAGGTGGATCTGGCCCATTTAGAGGTAAAAAAAAGAAAGAGGATGTAGCAACTGTCGTAGCTGGAACCCATTCCTATCCCAAAAGACCACCTCGCCCCTATCCCCAGTCCTAAGCCCAAGTCTACACCCAAGCTCCATATATTTCTCCCCAACATTACTACCCTCCACAAACCCTTTATATTCCATTCCACCACCCCCGTACCTAGTATATAGCGCGCAGCCATATGCCCAAACCCCTTCTTACCCGCAATGGCGCGCGCAAGCTCCACAAAATCGCCCATTTGCTCCACCAAATTACCAAAACCCCTCCAGACGCAGTTTTCAGCCTAGGCCCGAGTATAAGAAGGAGAAGGCGGTCAAAAATTAATTCACATCTCTTGGGGAGTCATATGCTAGCTTGTTTGATAGGTTGAGAAAGTTGAAGGTTTTAAGCCCAATTCAAGAAAGGCTTTCAAATCCACCGCCGAGGAATCTCAATTATTCTTTAAGGTGTGCATACTGTTCTGATATGCCAGGCCATAATATCAAAAAATACTGGCATTTAAAGAGACTTCCAAGATTTAATTGACACAAATCAGATGCTGTTCCAGGCCCCGAAGGGTCCAAACATTAATAAGAATCCGCTGCCAGCCCATGCAGAAGCCAATATGTTAGAATTGATATATGATGGGAAAGAGTCTTCGAGGGGTTATAAGCCTATTGTCAAGATACAGACCACTGAAGAGAAATCGGTGAATGTAGCGGAGTCTTTGAAAGCAATGTCATTGAGCCAGGAAGGAATGAGAGAAGATAAAGCCCAAGAAATCACAAAGAAGCCCCTGATCACAGTACAAGGCGCCAGAAGGTATGTTGATTTAAGTCAGGATAAACCTAAGTTGACAGTGGTGGGAGCTCTAAGTCAGCCCATTTTGACGGTGAAAGGAGCGCTGGTAGCGCCTATTGTCCTCAAACCGGTGACCCAACCTCCGATAGTTGATACAAAAAGGATTTCCTGAAATTATGGGCAGATTGTGATGATCTATCACGTGAAAGAGGTTGTGGAAGATGTAGATGAGGTAGGAGGTTTGACTAGGTCAGGAAGATGCTTCGTGCCTGAAAACTTAAGAAAGTCCAAGCCAACGGGGAGTGGACCGTCATCTATCAAAAAGCCCATCACCGTAGAACAAGCTGAAGAATTTTTGAAAAAGATGAAATTCCAGAGTATTCAATATTAGACCAGCTGAAGAAAACCCCTGCTCAAATTTCCCTTTTATTTTTGCTGTGCACTCCAAGGAGCATCGTGATGTTTTACTGAAGGTATTAAATGAAGCATACATTCCAAGGGAGATTACAATCAACCAACTTGAGAAAATGGTTGAAAAAATCTTTGAGGTCAATCGGATCAGCTTTTCTGATGATGAATTGCCTGTTGAAGGTACAGGGCATAACCGGGGCCTTTACATTACAGTGAAGTGTGAAGATTTCTATGTCACTCATGTTATGATTGATGGAGGTTCAGGTGCAAATATTTGCCCTATTTCTACTCTGCAAAAGTTGAATATTGGTGCTGATAGGATCAGGCCCAACAATGTATGTGTTAGGGCTTTCGATGGTGCAAAATCAAATTCCATTGGCGAAATAGAACTAATGTTGACCATAGGGCCTGTTGAGTTCGTCATAGAGTTTTCAAGTATTGAATGTAGACTCCTCTTACAATCTGTTGTTAGGAAGGCCGTGGATCCACAAGGCCAAGGCGGTTGCATCTACACTGCACCAAATAATTAAGTTTGAGCATGACAGGCAAGAAGTAGTTATTCATGGTGAAAGAGATTTATCAGCCTACGAAGATTCTCCCTTGTCTCTTATTGAAGCAAATAACGTAGAAGAGACATTCGTTTATCAAATTTTTGATACAGTGCCAGTGAATCGTATCCTTAATGACAGGCTATACCGGGACCGCAATTGTCTTCTGCCTCTATCATGATGGTGAGTGAACTTTGGAAATACGGATTTGAGCCAGGGAAGGGTTTGGGAGCGTCTCTGAAGATCTGAAGAAAGCCAAGCCAAGGGTTTGGGAGAATGTGGGCACGTTTGGTCTGGGATTTAAGCCTACAGCTGAAGATCTGAAGAAAGCCAAGGAAAGGAAAAAGGAAACATGGTCACTCCCTCACCCAATGCCACTACTCAGTGAATCATTTGTTAAGAGCGGTGTCACGAAGCATGTGAAATTTGAAGTTGAATTGGTTTCTGTTCAGGACCCTCCTAAAAAATGAGATTTTACTTTATATTCAGGACCCTCTTGAAAAATGGGATTTTACTTTCTGTCCAGGACCCTCCTGAAAAATGGAATTTTACTTTCTGTTCAGGACGCTCCTGAAAAATGGGATTTTACTTTATGTTCAGGACCTTCCTGAAAAATGGGATTTTACTTTCTGTTCAGGACCCTCCTGAAAAATAGGATTTTACCTTATGTTCAGGACCCTCCTGAAAAATGGGATTTTACTTTATGTTCAGGACCCTCCTGAAAAATGGGATTTTACTTTCTGTTCAGGACCCTCCTGAAAAATGGGAATTTTACTTTATGTTCAGGACCCTCCTGAAAAATGGGACTTTACTTTATGTTCAGGACCCTCCTGAAAAATGGTATTTTACTTTCTGTTCAGGACCCTCCTAAAAAATGGGATTTTACGTTCTGTCCAGGACCCTCCTGAAAAATGAGATTTTACTTTCTGTTCAGGACCCTCCTGAAAAATGGGATTTTACCTTGTTTAGAACCTTCCTAAAAATGGGACTTTACTTTATGTTCAGGACCCTCCTGGAAAATGGGATTTTACTTTCTGTTCAGGACCCTCCTGAAAAATGGAATTTTACTTTATGCTCAGGACCCTCCTGAAAAATGGGATTTTACTTTCTGTCCAGGACCCTCCTGAAAAATGAGATTTTACTTTCTGTTCAGGACCCTCCTGAAAAATGGGATTTTACCTTGTTCAGAAACTTCCTAAAAATGGAATTTTATTTTATGTTCAGGACCCTCCTGAAAAATGAGATTTCACTTTATGTTTAGAACCTTCCTAAAAATGGAATTTTTACCTTCTGTTCAGGACCCTCCTGAGAAACGGGATTTTACTTTCTGTTCAGGACTCTCCTAAAAAATGGGATTTTACTTTATGTTCAGGACCCTCCTGAAAAATGGAATTTTACTTTATATTCAGGGCCCTCCTGGAAAATGGGACAACGCCTTCAAAAATGAAATACTACTTTACTATAATGTTTTGTTTGGGATAATTTTTGTTCTAGTTTTAATTTTGGGTTTCAGGAGCCTGCCTGAAGAACAGGGTGATGAAATAACAAGTCAGGAGCCCGCCTGGAGAATAGGGTGAAGAAACGAAAAGTCAAGCAACAAAGCGAAGCAATTGAAAGTCAAGCAAACAAGTTGGAAGAAATTGCAAGTCAGGAGTCCGCTTGAAGAATAGGGTGATAAAAGTCGAGTCAAGAGCCAACAGAAGCTGTATAGATAGAACTTTATAATTTCCTTTATATTTTAACTTGTAATTTTCATTTTTGATGTAATGACAAGAGCCGCGGACCGGAACCTCACTCGACTCTTCAACTCGGTATAGTCCATTTCTCTTCCAATCCTTCGAAATAACCGTGACTTGATTCTCTCATGACTTGGGTAGATAGGGTGTCCGACAGGAGTCGATTGTCCTTCCTTCTTTTACTCCTCTCTTTGAATAATGACCGAGACAAAATTCAGTCTCGTTGTTACTTCCTTGTCTGAAAACACTTCGTGTTTACATCCAAAGGGGGCATGATGTAGACACCTAATTTCGTCCCTCCCCGATGTCGTTTTTACCCATTTTTACCTTATCATATCACGTACCCTCACCCACGTGATTACATCCCACAAAAATACAAAAAAAGTAACTCTCAACAAAATCCCTAACAAACTTTTATTCTTTTAACATCCTAACAACCCTCTTCAATAAGAAAATGACAAATCACCACCTTACCACCTCATACCTACCCCTTACCCCGAACCTCGTGTACCCCACTACCCCACCCACTCTCACAATTCACTCTATAATATATACACACATACAATCAGAAAAAAGGGGAAGGATCATATACAGAAAAGAAAAAAAAAAGGGAGCCTCCATCTCTCTAGACCTCTCTCTACTCTCTCTCTTTAAAAAAAGCCCCACCAGCTGCCCTCTATCGCTGTCACCGGCGAGACCATCGGAGAAAGCTCTATCGCAGGCAAAATAATAACGACTAACAACAACACCCCCTCCGTAACCAGCTCCTCTCCCAGCCCAAAATCCAACCACAACGACAACGGCGTTGGCGTCGGCGCCGCCTTCTCTCTCGGTCCACAATCTCTCTCCCCTTCTGCCTCTATCCTCTCCGGCGTCGATGGACGGAGCACCACGACAGCCAACTCAGCGACCAACACTGTCACTATCTTCGCCGGACTTCCTTTCCCGCCGCCGATAAATCGACACCGATCGGCGACCCATCGTCTTCAGCCAATAGTAGGGGGCTAGTGCTGCCACCGGCGAAACAGGATCGCCGTAGACCGCTTCAGCTCCAGTCACCACCGGAGAACAGGTACCACCGCCATTCTCTCCATCACCGGAGCTCGATCTGCTTTGGGTTTTGGGTTCCTGTTGTTTGTTGGGGTTTTGGATTTCGTCTGTTTCCTGATTCGTCATCGATATTGGATTTCGAGTTGTCGTTATCAAATCACGTCATCGTTCTTGTTTGGGTTTCGTATAACAAAGTTTGTCTCACTGGTTTTGCAGTTGTCTTATTAGTTTTTCCCTATACTGAGTTGGATTCATCGCGATCGAGGTTTTCCGGTCGAGTATTTTGGTCTTCGAATTTCTTTATTATCGTCAAGGATCAATTTCATCGAGTTCCATTTTTTCTAACCGAATCTTTATTTTATCTTGACTTTTCTTTTGTGATGTTGTGGGTGTGGATGATTTATTTGTTGTGTGTTTGGTTTGAATCTTCGTTGTTAGTGTTTGTTTTGATGATTGTGACGTGGTGATATATTTTGATATTATGTTGGAGAAATTACGATCACCGTGGTTGATTTGATTAAGACTTATTTAATCATGTTGGTTGAAATAAATTTGGGGACGGGAATCGAAAATTGATAAAAGTAAGTATTATGATATTTTGGATACATCGTTGATGTTGAATGCGGTATGTTGTCAGCGGATAGGCAAACAGTAAGCTCGGGTAGGCAAGTTTAGGATTGGTGTAGTGTGGGAATGATTGAAATATTTGTTGAATGTTTTGTTTATCGTATTTAGAAAGCGCATTTATTTAACCGGGGAATGCCCCGAGGTAATTTGTATTTACTCACCGGGGAATGCCCCGAAGAACTTTGTACGCTAAGGATGTTCGTAATCAAGGCCCGAGGCATCGGGTAAAGCATGGTTTAGGACTAGCGTAGGTTATTTCAGTGTTTTTTATTTCAGGTTGTAATAATTGGACTGGACTTTACATTTTTGTTTTGTTTTGTTATTGTTTGATTATTTTGCATGCTTTTTTGTGGTTTATGCATTTGTAACGTCAATTTAGCCGATACG